>NW_020524628.1:0-162500 GCF_003368295.1 Carassius auratus
ACACACCCCTTTCAACTAATTCAACTAATTGCCCAATTGCACAGCCTTAGAGCGTGCATATCATGAATGCTGGGTCTCATTTGTTTTCTGAGAATCTACTGAACCTACTGGTAACTTGTTTGCCACGTAGCAATAAAAATATACGAAAAACTTGATTATTCTGGTTAGTCACATTGTACTGCTATTATTTTGAACAATACTGTATATATATATATATATTATCGCAGCATTCATATAAAATATAGCTGCACACAATACTTCACAATGTTACTTGATTTTAATACATTATGCATGATCAAATAATGCTGTATTGTTGAGAAAATTAGATAAAATAATGATCAAAAGAACTAACAAACAGAGAACAACAAAAAAAAGAACATAATGGCCAAACTAAGAAAAGAAAGAGTGTACAAATGAACAACTGAGTAAACAAAAGAACAGGAACAGATTAATGGAAGAGTAAGCAAAAGGATAAAATAAACAACAGGGATAAAGACAGTTTGGAATGAGACAAAATGTCACGACAATAAAGAAGAAAACTAAAGAAATGGACAAATAAAAAACTAATAAAGAAAGTTAACTATTAAATAAAACAAATAGTTTGATTCTAAATAGAGCATTGAATTTTATATAATATTTCATATATTAATTACATGGCCTTTTTATACATTTGAACTGAAATCAACCATATGTACAGGACACGGAGCTATATTCTAATATTCCACAATTTTATTGTTTTTACTGTAATTTCAATCAAATAAATACAGCTTTGGTGAACAGATGAGACTTATTTAAAAATTGGTAAAAATGCATTTACATAATCACGTTCAAAAGAAAGTGTCAGATGATGGCATAGAATAAAAAATTAAGAAGTCAACAAAAATTACATTATCATTTCATCCACCAGACATAACTCAGAAAACAGAAAATAAACAGATTTTGCTTGGGGCAAAAATTTCAAAAATTTTGTAAAATTAACCAATCAGAAGCACAACAAGAAAACACTTGCCATTTTGTTTTTTATCAGATGGATGTCATGTGATGTTGAGACTCTGAGAAACTGGTCATGTAAAACTAATTTACAATTCCAGAAACCTCAAAAAGTGTAGCATATGGGCCTCGCAACTGTTTATGAACAAAAGTAAGCAGAAATGTTATTCAAATGTTAGCTGATTGTTAACCTATGTACAAATTTACACAGGGATAAAGTTACTAAACACAGAGCAAAAAAAAAAAAAAAATGGAGGAAAATTTTCGGATGTTGGCAATTTCTGTGTGTATTTACTCTTGAGGGTCTTTGTGTGAGACCAAGCTGGTTTCTGATTGGCTGACCGGTTGGATACTGGCTAATGGGGTAGAAATAATCCTGGCAGAGACCAGCGCTGTACCATCTGGCTGTAAGTGTGTGTACGTGTGTTAGAGAGACTCATGGATCACAACACGCAGGAGAGAACAAATGTAATCGCCCGAGATGAAGGGTGTTTAAACGCTGGAAGTTTGGAGGACATTTATCCAACAGACTGCAAGAAGGCATCCGATTAGCTGACAAATAACATATTCACAAACAGAACTGTTATGCAGACTAGTTTGGTCATTATTACGATTCTACCAGATACTTAAACAGTCCTGCGGTGTGAGAAAAGAATCTTGAAAAGAGTTGTATTGGTTATTATAATGCCGATTAAAATGCACAATAAAAATGACGAATATATTAAAACTTCTTTGCGGTGTCTTTTCACTAGCCAAAAAGTCTGCAGGCAGTCTGAATATAAACCCAAAAGAGAGTCCAGAATCCTTCTCTCAGATATAAAACCAAAGACTGTGAGATTCAGAGGCTGTGAACATTAATTCAATAACACGAGGCTTCTGAAGTCACATGACAGTCTTGTTTGAGGAACAGACCAGAGCACTTGATGTTCACTGATCATCTTCCACCACAGCTTCATTTTGAGTGACAGAGACTGTATGATATGACAGGCACGGTTCAATCCTGCTGTCGAGCTGAAACGCCTACGAGCAACAAGCGGTGCAGTGACCCGACAACCTCCGGTGATTTAATCGCGGTCAGTGTGAATGCACCATTACCTCCCTATGCAGACATCAGACGTCTCACTACGGTTCAGAGCAGAGCAGCACATCCTCAAAAATGACTGAAAACAGCTCCAGTTATTAGGACAGTGCGGTTCACTGAATTTTAGTTTTATAAAACGATAATGGAAACACAATAATCAAGAGAGAAAGACTCCGCATGCAGTATTCCATTCCTTTCTCTTCCTTAATAGCGGTGAGCTTTTGCTCTTCCTTAAAAAGTTTAAACTTAACATCCAAATCAGTCAAATCAGACATGGCTATTGTAAAATACTGGCTACTGTGGACATGCTTGATATCAAAAAGTTATTAAAAGCTAAATACATGAGCTTTCTGACTCTGTATTGACAGCAATGCAACTGATACCATCAAGGCCCAGAAAGGTAGTAAGGACTTCATTAAAATAGTCCATGTGACATCAGGGGTTCAACCCCGATTTATGAAGCTACGAGAATAGTTTGTGTGGAAAGAAAACAAAATTAATTATTTTATTAAATAATTTCTTGGGTTGAATAGACATGAAGGAATTAATGACAGAAATGTAATTTTGGGGTCAACTATCCCTTTAATAAGAACCAAGAAAGGTAAGGAAGAATAAGAAAGATATCTCAATGGTATTAGTTTAGTATCTGTTGCAACTGGTATTAAGTAACTGTAAACTTTTCATCAGGAACCTTATTTCCAGCTAAATATACTTAATATAACATGCTTAAAAATGAATAATCCAAAATGATTTATAATGAATTTATTAAAATGTTACCTAAGATAAATAAGGACTCAAATGCGAACATGATGTCTCTGTGTTCTCACCTGTTGAGCCAGTGTCCAAAGTCGGGCAGGTGCGCCCACTGCACCCCGGTCTGATTCAGTGACCTCAGCAGGCGGCAGCAGGTCAAGGTCAGCAGTGGGGTCGCCAGCGCCAGCCACTTCTCTGAGCCCGAACTCATTCCCAGCTCCACCGCCGGGGAGAATGATGGTCCTTCTTCCGTGCTGGAGGGAAGCAAAGGCCCCTCGTCCCGTTCCTCACCTCGATGCCTCTGTTCCCTGAAGTACTTCCTGCAGACGTCCTGGAAGATGGCCAGGCACAGCGTGTTGAGCAGGAAGTACCAGGTCTGGTGCTCCTCCTCTATGAAGCTGCTGGAACCCAAACTCAAGGTGTGACCCACCGTACCGATCAGCAACAGAGCGTCCAACTCCGACAGAGTCCAGTCAGAGCCCTGGAATGAGAGAGAGGGAGGTTACTATTAGCCTCCTTGTTTCAAACCTAGTGAGCTGCCTTGCTGTTTACTACTCTCTGCTAGAGAGCTAGCTTGTAAGGCAGTATAATAACAGTAATGGAGCCTCATAAGTGACTGATTTGGAGATTTACACAGACAGAAACTCTTTATAATCAAAGAAAATTGTTGATTCCAGTCCAGTTTGCTGAGGTGAAACACAGAAAATACACAGCAAAAACACATTAATCAGGTACCGATTGAACTAGTTTTATTAATATAATTTTCAGTACTGAATGAAATATAGGTTTAATCAGAAGATTTATAGATTATTTCTATTCTATTGAGCTTCTGAGATGGACTTGAGGTGGTAGGATTCCTTTTTTTTTTAAATGTCTTTAAAGAATACGGTAATACCAGAAAATTTAGAAATATCTTTTTTTTTTTCATTTATAACATCAGTTTTCTTTGTGAATATATTGTTAAATGTATTCCTGTGATGCAAAGCTGAATTTTCAGTCTTCAGTGTCCCATTATCCTTCAGAAATCATTCTATTATGCTGATTTGCTGCTCAAGAAACATTTCATATAATAAATGTTGAAAACAGTTGTGCTGCTTCATATTTTTGTGAAAAACCAAGATGCATTTATTTTTCCAGGACAAAAAAATAGCTGTTTCTTCTGAAGAGCACAAATGATAAATGCATTCATGATACATGTACCAAAGAAAGTTTTTCACAGCAAGAGCTTGCTGTGGCTCCAATTGTTGCAACACATTCACTCCAAACATCCCTTCATCAACACATAATGTATGGCATCATCCATATAGACAAAAGTTTGCAAAAAACAAAACAAAAAAACAATACAAGCAGATGTGAAGCATAGATAGAGAAATGAATTGGAAAAGGTGAAGCAGTGAGAGTTGAAAAGGGCAAAAAACACAAATAACTGAAAAATCGGACAGTTTGCGACAGTAAAACGCTGCTGACACTGAAGTCACCGCTGTCCACCACTGTAAAACAACTCTACAGACAGCACTTTGATGTGTAGAGCCCTGAGCTAACATACAAACACACACACACACACACACACAAACAGACGTGAGAGCACATGTTGTAAGCGTTTCCCACAGTGACTAAATGTAGAGCAGTGTTGACTCAAACGGAAAGTGCTAACAGCCACACACACACACACACACATTCCTGTACACTGGTCGATTTCTTCAGAACCACAATCACACACCACGGCAAGTGATCAAAATCAGTCAATCTTAATACATGCTTCTGATCTCATTATGAATGATTCACTGCCTGCTATTCTGAAGACACAAATGTTTGTTTTCATCATATTTAATTTCAATGTAATCATAATCTTTTGCATTCTGAAACTATTTTTCTTTTCTTCTAATTGCAGCCGCACAGCCGACAAAAAAATATTAATTTATATGTATATTATATTTTTGTGAACATAATGTGAGTGGTGTTTGCATGATGTCACAGTATTGTGGGTGGATGCAGAATCATGGCTATATGGTCGTTATACTGCAGTGGCAGATTTTTTCACTAGGTGTAATCGAGTTAAAATGACAATATCTGCCAGTGCAATAAAACACACACACACACACACACACACACACTGCTCATGTCATGGCATTGGCACATAAACAATATTATCATTTTATTCAGTTATTATTGTGATAATTATCATAAACGTTTAATCATCCAGCTCTAGTCCCTCCCTACTTTACTTCCAGTGAAAATTCAGTTTCCCTCACATTACTGAAGCTAAATGTGCTGTTCAAACTACAGACAGTATTTCTGATAAACAGCATCTCAACAGCACACCGTTTGCTCTGATAATGCAATACTAATTGGTCGCTCTGTGGCTGATTGTGTGTGTGTGTGTGTCGCTGGTCATGATGGATACGACCATGTGCAGCCTTGATGTGTGTTACCATGGGGACCGGTCACATCTCACCAGTGTGACAAGGCCTCGCCACGGCAACCGTTTCCTCCCATACATCACTCGGGCAACACCTGGGTGGAAGTCACCCGGCGGGGGAATGGATTGTGTAAGCAACTGGTGTTTGTGTAAACACCGTCTGGGACAAACTCGCCCTCGCTTCTCATTTCTGTGCAAACCGTCTCTCTTTGCTTTTTCATATTGTCGCTCACATCGAAGGGAGTATTTGGATCCATGATCCAAAAGCAGCACAAATGCATCAGGAGTTTGTTTTCTGGGCTGCGTCCAGGTCTCTCATGGTTTCATCATTGCAGGAACGAGCTCTGAGCTAAGAGGCTCACGCACGCTTATCTATATACTTATCCAAAAACAGAAAGAAATTCCCTCTGACGACAGGATGAATGTCGGTGTGTATGTGTGTGTGTGTGTGTGTGTGTCTGACCATCAGCTCACGTGCAACTAAACAGCCTGTTTGTTTCTTTAAAAGTAGACATAATGTACAGTATTTTATGCTTTCCCTGAAGTCCACTTATAATGTTACGCCTTCTGCACTGTAAATGGGTTTTTCACGAGCATTTTACACCCCCTCTCACTATCTCTCTCTCTCTCTCTCTGACCCATCCAATTAAACAGCCTGCTTTTGCTGTTTTTGAGGTCAACATGAAACAGCATTTACAGCCTATTTTACTTCTGTAATGCGAGTAGCACAGATTCTTTATTTAGGAAGAAAAGCACTTTTAGTCATTAGGGACTGAAGCGTACATTGCATGTTTCATAATGGAATTAATCTAAACTGAATAAAAATAAGTGTTGATTTTGTCAGCTATTTTTAATTTAGTCTTAGTCCTGTGTCAAATGTAACTGCGTTTTTTTAGCATATTTAGTCAACTGTTTAGTTTAACCTTTTAACCAGACCCCCCCATTATAGAAGTCACAGCTGAAAGTGCCCTGCCTAATTTAAAATTGCAACAGTTCCTTACTTATTTTTGTTACACACATAATGTCGGTGTCTTTGGAAAGAACTTTTTATCAACCAGAGTTGATAATGCTCAAAAATATTACAAGTTATAGACACTGAAGTGCCTTGAATTTTTTTTACCACACTGAAATGTTTTTTAATTTGATATAAAAATACATGAAATCAGTCCTGGAGCATCTAGAAAAGTAATGGGTTGAAAGCCACATGTCTCATGAGTTTCTATTTCAAATCTGAAGATAGCATGAAAAATGAGACTCCTGAAACCATTTTTCTGAGACTATGTCTGAATGAATGGTTGCCAGATTGGATAAAGCAAAAGCTGGGAAAATTACACATCCTTTTAACTTAAAAGCTCTTATTTAAGGTCTTGATATCTGGCAACCGCAAATATGAACACTCACATAAAAGAGTTTTGTCCAGCAGTCTGCAATGTTTTGGCTCTACTTTTTTCAACAAAAATAAAAAGGTTTTGGTAAAGTTTTCGTTCTTTTAACTACATTTTAGTCTCGTTTTTTTCATCAAGGATATTACATGATCATTTAGTCTCAGTTATCTTTTATTGATCTTATTATCGTCTCGTTTTCATCAGGGGAAAATACTTTTCGTCATAGTTTTCGTTAACGCAATTAACACTAATAAAAATAAGAACGTCACAGAGAAATTGTTTGCTTTTTTGACATATTTTGACAAGAAAACTCTTTGAAACAGTGCCTATTAATACAGTCAATATAAAATTTGCTTTCTTTTAATCAATTATTCAACAAAAATATGAATAGAGGGAAATTTGTTATCATTGTAATTTTTTGGGATTTGAAGGTGTGATAAAATTATTTTTTAAATTAAGTTATTATTTAAAATTGAATAAAAATGAAAAAAAAATTCTACAAAATGTCAAATCAAAGTGTAATTTCATAGAGTGCATCAATTTTATTAATAGATTAGGCTTTTTGACTCCGTTATAGTACAACAATAAGAAAAAAAATTACCAAATATTGGTCAATAAGTACATTATAAAAAATAAAGGTTCCAAAAAGGAATGTATGCATGTATCCGTTCATTTGCTGTGATTTGCTGTGATTCCAAAGAACAACCATTTTGTTTCCACAAAGAACCTTTCAGTGACCAGAACTTAAAATAACCTCTTTTATATATAAAAAATGCTCTTTCAGAAAGGAGTATGTTATTACATTTTGAACAAAGATTAAAAAAAAACTTAAGAATATGCAAATGAGCACATTTGAAAACACATGCAGAACTGAGAGATGCGGTCTTATCAGAGTGAGAGGAACTTTTGGGCTTTGGATTATAATGAAAAACAAAACTCCCTCTGAAGTGTCGAGTAAACATCTCTATTAACAAAGATGACAGCAGCACTAATTGATCAGGAGGCAATTAATGCATACTAATTAAACGCTGTGCCAGAATTCCCAACAGCAAGGAACGTGAAATACAGACACAACCCACATCTGCTGGAATCACCTTTGAAACAAGAACTGTTTTTGTTACAATGATTTTTGTATATTACTATAATTATTATTATTATTATATTTTTTGTATTATTATTATAAACTTGAATGTATTAAAAACATATGTCCTGCCAATGAAAAAAAAAATGCAATACACAAAAGTTTCTGTCATGGAAACAAGATTCTTTTGACACTGATTTAAGTATTAATCCTTAATGCTTTTAGAATGATCATCATTCTCTAATTTCGACTGATCTCACAGTACCAATAAGCCATCAGTGAGGGAGGTTAGTGTCAATCATGAGCAACTTGCGTCAATCCCATGATTCACTTCACCTGTGTCTCACAGGTATCTGCTGAGGGGTCACTGTCACACATGTGGGAGTAACTCAAATTTCTGTCAAATTGACCTGAATCCTGGGAGAGCCCATTATATGGAGAATTAATGTGAAATACAGCCAACTGTCTCCTGGAGGTTCAGGTGTAAGGTTGGTGTAGGGCGACAGAAAATACAATTTGTACAGTATAAAAAACATTAGGAATAGTATTTTCTATTTTATGTTAAAATGTTTTAAACTGTTAATGATAATAACATTTTAAAATAAAGCACAATATATATAATATACAATATTATATATATATATATATATTTTTTTTTTTTTTTTTTTTACTTCAACAACTTTTTTTGCTTCCTTTCCCCCTTTTTTTTTTATTATTATTTATTATTTTATTAAAAAACATGACATTGCACAAATATTGTGCTACTGTTGTCCAACCAAAGAAATGGACTCCTGCACCCAAAACAGTATCAGATTTTCTAAATGAGTAATAAAGTTTACAGGTCACAACCACAAAAATGTCTAAATGAGTCGTTTCGCAGTGTAGGTTTCATTAAATGTGTTTTCGTAGCTTATTTCCTATAGGATTTGATGCCAGGGAATGCGTGAGCTGATAAAACTGCTATCCTAACCTCAATATGCCATCATCACCGATCACATAAATCATTAGTGAGTTTTCCTGAATGATCATCGCTGTAGTACTCAAGTGTGTGTCACTCTCTAGCACACACGGTACATCAAACAAGCCCAAGAATCCTGATTTCCATGATACGTCCCCTTGAAGAGGACCCAGGGTGGATCATTTCTCTTTATTCAACATTAATGCTCCTAAAAACCAGCATTTAATTTAGAGCCCAACATATTCCCTGTGCATGAAACTGAGCTCTTGCCACCAGAGATGGAAACCGGAGCGAAAACCTGCTCATGAAATATTGAGCACGACTGATTCTTCAAATGACAAACAGCCTGCTGGAAGGTGGAAGGTGACAGGAACTCAACTGGGAATCGAGGAGTGATGCTGGAAAACTTTCACTCGGCTCTTACAGTCACTGCCTTGCCTTATTTCATGCCTAATGATCATTCTGTTGATTCTCACATCTGACTGTCAGCAATGTTCTACTGCGTGCCACAGAAAGAGAGAGAGGGAGATCTTTCTTTCCTGTAAAGAGGTAATTAAAAGGTGTCCTCTTCTTATCTCATTAACTCTGGAGCAAATTCTTTTTTTTAAATCCATGAGCCCTTTGCCTGTGTGGATGATTTTCGTATGATTTTGTGGAAAAGTATGACCCGAATGTTTTTGTGAGACTACTAACGTTATAAACTTTGCTGATGAAAAGACATTTCTATCCCTGATCTGATGGTCATATTCTCATCTCACATTCATCATGGAGCCCAAAACAGCAGCTCAATCTGAAGCTAACAAAGTTTCTTAAAGGGTTCCAAACCCGTAAAAGCTTCGCTCATAAATAACAGTGTCAAGGTCCTGGAAAGTATGAAAAGCATCATCAGAATAGTCCATCTGCCATCAGTGATTCAACCGTAACGTTATGAAGCGGCGACAATACTTTTTGTACACGAAGAAAACAAAAATAACAACTTTATTCAAGAATTCCTCTCCTCTGTGTCTCTTCAATTCAGCGTAGTGCCATTTTGGCAAATCTGAAAACTTTCTCCCATCACAGCCTAATGTGCTGAGACAACGACAAGACACATTCACAAGTTGACTTCCCTGAAAAGCGTAAAGACAGTAAACATGGTGGTAAAACATTGCTTTGTTTATTTGAGTGGTCCGACATGTCAAATTCTGTTTGTACTACCAATGGAAGACGAGGGGCATCATTTTGTAAAGAAATGATTTGTCACTAAATAGTACAAAAGGCCCTTTTTATTCACTTTCTCTAGGTCATGGTTTCTTTACTGGACACTAGTGATGATGAGTAACGATGACAGGGATAATCATTAAGGACTTCTAACTAGGGCTGTCGATTTTACACATTAATCATGGAAAAAAATAATGCATTAAAATGTTTAACACAATTAATGCACCCTACCTGAAAGCATGCAGAGCCGCCTGCTCTCTTCAGAGTAGCACGTGCAAATGTGATATTGACTTTATACAACAGTTCAGTAAATAAGAAGTTAATATTGTTAAAGTTTAGACAAGATTTTGTTGTGCATCTCCAAGCAATACAAAATTTCTGAATGAATCAAGTGAATCAATGATCCAATGGCCCAATAATAAAGAGAGTCATTTACTTCATTTCTGAATGAATCAGCTGTTTGAACGAATCAAATGAACGAATGACTGAATGAACGATTTATTCATTTAGACATTTCCCGCCAACTACTGGCGTTTTTGTTTTCTAATTTAGAAAATCATTTCATTCAAAAATCATTTCATATTTACAAAATCTGAAGAAAAAAATATCCATATTAATAATATTTTATTAATAAGAAAACAATTAATAAGAAAACAGAAAATGAAAAGAAAAGAAAAAAAACTTTCTAAATCTACTTTTTGTAATATTTTAGGCTTTTCTCATATAACACAATAATGGCTTTAAAATCACTTTTGTGGGTCATTTCTCAGTCAAATTTGATGTCTGATTAATATGAGATTAATCAATTGACAGCATTTTACTTCAAACCATTTCTTCTGGCTAAAATACAAGCCCATAATCCATAATACTGCTTTCTCCAGTGAAAAGGTAATCTCGTCTGAATCAGGAGAGAAATATGCATAGATCAAGCAGTTTTTACAAGTGAAAACATTTCCAAACAAAGGTGTGTGTGGATTCTGATGTTAGAGAACAACAGGGCACAGACTATTTTACTGAAGGAAGCGTTATTATTGATTTTGGTCTCATATTTTAGCTGGAAGCAACGGTTAAGTTTAAAAGTCTTTTTTTCTTACTAATGCAGCTTTTTGCTTCACTAAAATAGATGGAGCTCTTTTGGAGATGCAAATGTATGGTTGGTTGCATTTTTTTTGTACAACATCATGGGTAATGTAGTTTTCGCCATAAATTCTGCAATTAAACATTATAATTTCACAAATATTTAGCTTCAGGCTCAGAGCTCACAACAGGTCTTTCTTTAAAGGTTTATTAGTTATTGTCAAAAGTTAATGGGGAGTATGCATGGCATTTTTACTTCCAGAACCCAACTGTTGTGCTTTATTTCAGTGTAATTGTGTGTTTATTTCACCAAACCGTCTAAGGGGAAATATTAGGTGATGCACATGGCACAGAAACTTTTTCACTCACCTTAGCAGGGGTCTTGTTGCTGGCCGGCATCCTCCTCGCTGCCATGCTAACCAGAGCACATGTGAAGGCGGAGGACAAGAGGATGACGGTGAACACTAGGACCCAAGGGAGAGAGCAGAGGTAGCATGTGCCCCCAGTGGAGGTGCAGACCAGTACGTGAAGAGCCGAGCCAAAAAGACACAACAGGTAAAAGGGCAAAGAGAGCAGAGACGACGCCAGTGGGACATCCACAACGGCCTCCCTGCTCAAAGCCTCTGGCATGGCCAACATCAGACAAAACAGCACCTGGAGAGAGAGAGAGAGAGAGAGAGAGAGAGAGAGAGAGAGAGAGAGAGAGAGAGAGAGAGGTTCAACTACACACACACACACACGCACACACAAGGGCTCTGTCTACCGCTTGTATTAGAATTTATCTCGGGTTATGCCATCACAAACTGCCATTTGAGACCGACAGCGGTTTACACCGGGTATTAAAGCTCCTGTAAGTGATTTTCAGGGAATATCGCTCATAAAACTTCCCTGGCAGATGTCACTGAAATAGGTGTCCTGAGAAAAAACACATATCTATATGGCCACAAAAGACCCTGTGAACAGCAAAAAGAAGAATCTGGAAGTTTTAAGCCAATCAGAAATTATCTCTGCCTGTCCATCATTTTGTAATCTGGGTTTGCAGACACTATATATATATATATATATATATATACACGCACACACAGTATAGACTGGGCTTATGGTAAATTAATGAGGAGTTTGTCTGCAGCTCTACATTAGAACATGTATTCATAAACAAGCCTGAAGAAAGAATTATAAGGAATGTAAAGGTTATTTACTGTAGAAAACCTGTTAACTGCTTTAGAAACACAACTGACAGGAAACCTAGTGCTAATGCATGTTCAGCTTTTTCTTTGCAGAGAACTGTCGATTGCAATGACAGCTAAGAAGTGAATCCAGATCTCTCACTCTCTGAGAGATTTCTGATAAAAGCAGGAGAGCAAGGCTTTAAGAAAAGACACACGCTGACGTGTCCTTGCCTCAGACTCCCAACAATGCACCGACAGTCAAACGCTGGCTTTGAAACACTCTCGCTCTTTTCTTGTCCCCATCCGGCTCTCTCGCTCACGGCTGTCTTCGTTGACGTCTCGACGGGATGTTACATTTGCACTTGAGTGATGTTTGAGATCGGAGGGTCAGAAACCGCCACGTTAATATTTAACAGAGAAAAGACACAAACTGCAGATCATCTAAGATAAAAGTTTTGTGGGAACTAGATTTAGCATTAAGAGCCAATAGAATACGTGAACAATAAGAGGCTGGAAAACAGGATTAAAAAAAATAATAATTCTGGCCTCAATCAGATATTTTGGTGGAGACACAAAAGGAAAAACAATAATATGTTTAACACGAAAGCATAATTATCCATATTTACTTTCATAATGCCCATTTATGGTATGAGTTGTTATGAACCAACAATGAACAGCAATTATGGCAAAACCTTAATGTTAACATATAAGTATATTATATATTTTTAGTTCATGTTCATACCAATGTTATTATTTAACTTGAAATTATAAAAATGTCTCCGCATACACTACTGTTCAAAAGGTGTTCACTAAGGCTGCATTTGTTTGATTAAAAGTACAGTAAAACCAGTAATACTGTGAAATAATATTGTGAAATAATACTAATATAGTCTTTAGTCACATGATTCTCCAGAAATCATGCTAATATGCTGATTCGCTGCTGCTCAACAAACATTTATCATTATTATCAAAGTTGAAAAACAGTTCTGCTGCTTCATATTTTTTGATAAAACAGTCACACTTGTTTAGTTCAAATGAACAAAATGTATTTGAAACAGACATCGCGCTGTTGTCACTTTTAATCAATTTAAATGCATCCTTGCTGTACAAAAGTATAAAAATAGCCAAGAAGAATAAATGCTGTAAAAGTATTATTTTAATTTATTTATTGACTATGTCAGCTATTGCAAAGTTTGTTTCTCCTGATATTTGCAGAAGGCATTATTAGCTAACTCTGTGAAATGACTTGTGTTTTCGGATGACGCCACCATGCTCATTTCCACACCTTTCTCCTCTATTTGGACAGGACTAGTTCTCTAGATCAGGTCAATTTGTTTCCCAGCTGCACTTTGTGATTTCAATCCCATCCAAATTGAACACGTCTGTGTATTTCTCACACAGCCGGTGTAAAAATTACAGAGCAAATTACCCACTGTTTTTGGCAACCTCTGGAGTACTCTAAGGCTGCTCGGGAAGTAACAGCTATTGTTGTACCTTTTTTCGACAACACTTCTCGTTTATTTTGACCTTTTGTCCAACACAGTGACTAAACTAATTGGTGCATTTCATTATGGTGTAGACCTTTTTGGCAGTTTGCTGGTTAAAGCAGCTGTTCAATTCATCAAGCATGTAAACTTACATCCTCACAGTCAGCAACACTATAGTCTTGTTAGCAAGATTGATCCATCCATCCATCCATCCATCCATCCAATCTATCTAATATATATTTTTAAATACTATATACTGTATTATTAAATATATTAGATATATTATATCAAGCTTGCATTGCCAGAAAGGAGGAGTTGTTCACAATGCAAAAAATAAATAACTAAAATAAATCAAGAAACTACTAATCAAGAATTAAAAATACTAATAAAAAAAGCTATTTTGTATATATGATATTATTAAATCTACATATTTAATTATATAATTTAAAATTACATCTTTTTTTTTTACATATATTTAATATAATGTTTTATATAATCAAGCTTGCATTTCTGAAAAAAAAAGAAAATCTAATTAGATTAGATGAAAAAATATGTATTTTTACATTTCATTTTATTTTTCTTGTTCAACATCTTTTTGAAATACTTCACAATGCTTTGTAAACCCCATTTCATTTTGATTTTAATTGCAGGTTTTCAGTAGTTGACAATGAATTTGGTTTTATCATTCTGAATAACAGCCGCCCCATTTACACAACGAAACTGCAGAGAAGTCATCTGAAAAGTTTTGTTTCAGATGTGTATTTGTTGTTGGTTTGACTCTGGGGAGACGCTTTGCTATTAATTTATGTGGAATTGGCTCTCAGGAGACAACAAGGAAACAGTAATGTTAAGAAAGATGAATAAATACCGTAACAAATGGATTGCTCATTATTAGAGCATTTTAGTTAAGGGATTAACTACTGTTAGCTAATGGGACCTTACTGTAAAGTGTTACTAAAACATCTTTATAAGCATCAATCAGATTAATTTAATATATTTCATAGCTTTAGGGAGGAAACATTATAACACTGTTCATCTTCGGTGGTTGTGATCCCTTTCCACAGGCCTGTAGACTGGATGAAATCACCGCATTTGATACACACTACTCTATTTGTGAGTGTGAACTAAAGACCTTTTCCTGCCACAGTTCAACAGCTGTATTTGCTAAGTGCAATCCATTATTGAAGTACTAGAGTTGATACCTCACCCGGTCAATGAGATCTAAAGGACACAGTATCCACTGGGATGGGGAGAATGTCAGAAGGTTTGAGGGCATCCAGTGAGTCACATGAGATTGAGAAACCCTGGTCTCTGTTCCTCATTGAGGACTGGAAAATATGTTAACATGGTCAAGTCATTTGTATTTTCTGTTGAATCAGATCAACAGAACAGATCTATTAAGGTCTTAATAGAGACAATAAATATATACTGTAGTTTAGTCATGAAACCCTAGATGCATGCTAATGGTTGTTAACGTAATGGATGATATTCACAGAGTTAAACAACTTGGCACAAGCTGACTGGTTCATTCTGCATATGCAGCCAATTAGCTTATACTGCCTTGCATTTATATGGATGGCTAGCATTCACTAGAGATTCCTGCAGCGCGCTCTTAGGAGTTTCTCTGAAACCCTCCACCTTCCCCAGCTCCACCTGTATAGATCTTCTACAGGTTATTTTATATGCTATTTGTGCAGCAGCATTATGTCTTAAATACTCATGGCAACATATCGCCGTATGCATTGGCAGTAGCAAGTTCCTGTACTTGCTTGGAGCAGCAGCAATAATCTACAACTGCAGCAATAACCAACAGGGGGAAGCAGCAATGGTGTAGCAGATCAAAATACATGAATATAGTCATATCCATCACCATGCTAAAATATTCAGAGAGCTGTCATGATCAAACTATATATTTTCAACAAAAAAAGTAATTCCAACTTTTGAACTCCCAACTCATACTTTTTTACATGCAGTTCTGATAAAAAAAAATTGTAATCACAATTCTGAGAAAAAAAAAGTTTGAATTGTGTAATATAAACTTCATAGTTTTAAGTTTTTTTTATTCCATGGTGGACACTAGTTTCCATACTTTTGCTCAGCAAAGCTGCATTTAATTGATCTAAAATACAGTAAAAAATATTATTACAATTTTAATTAATTGTTATCTTTTTGAATATTTTTAAAAAATTCTACTTATTCCTGTGGTTCAATACTACGGAGCCCCTTAAGGGGCCATTGCAAAAATAAAAAACACACAGACATTAATGTGCGCACGAGAAACTTTCACATGCATTCAGTTTCAATTTCCAGTGTAGCTATTTATTTTTTCGTTGTAAGATGGCAGATAGAGACACGACTGGAAACTGTAACACGGGAGCTCGCAAAACATTTCTTGTGCGCACTGGAAAGTCTGTCTATTTTTTATTTTTGCAAAGGTCTCTTTAGGGGCTCCATACAAACCAGAATTTTCTGCTTGAATAAAAAAGAAAATACTAACATTTTTGTGGAAATGTCTTTTTTCAGGATTCTCTGATTCAAGAAAGTTCAAAAGAACAGCATTTATTTGAAAAAATAATTCAAAGCAAATAAATAAATATTTCCAAACCTCAAACTTTTGAAATGTAGACATCAATTGCACATTAAATAGGGCATCTGACAGACACTGAACAAATAGACAGGCTAAATAACTATAACAAATAAATAACTATAATCTTTTATTTCACAGAACTATCATAGTTTTTGGAAATAAACGGAGAGTTGTGGATTGTGCATAATAACGGCAACATCACTTACGACAGGTGATTTGACGTCTGACTAAACACAATTACTGTGTTTATTCTTGAAGGTGGTGAATTTGTTTGAAAAGCGATGCTTTGATGGCTGTAGCAGCGCAGCTTTAAAGGGGTGAATTTAGAGATGCATCATCTCAGAGAGGGTTTTAGCATACTGACAGTCTAATACCAGTAGCTGAATTACGTGCTTGCAGTGTTGAGTTTGTTGCACCACAGTCCTCTAAAAGTACAAACTGAACAACCTAGCTTTGAAAAGAGCTCAAGAAAAGATAAATGTTGCAAATGCGACCAGGAACTTGTATTAGGAAAGCAAACAGGGTGAGTTTTGATTCCATGTTGACTTGAGGAAATAAGAAAACAGTGGAAACCCAAATCCAAAACTGAGAGGCTGACGTAATGAATCCTGCTTCTCCAGCAACCCGCACCAGGCTGGATCTGAACTCTGCCATGACGGCTGGCGAGCTCTTTATTGTTAATTAGAGAGAAGAGAGGGACTAATTAAGCTCATAATGAGTTGGCAGGGTAAGGGCTGTAAATGAGACGAGAGAGCGCAGTCCTTCAAACTCAGACACTGATCCTCCTTCACACCACTGTAAGACCTCCGAACTCCTTTCTCAACTCACGCCTAAACCGCCATTAGCCTTGTTATCAGCCGACGGAAGAAAAAGAATCAAACAGAAATACTGAAAACCTAAACTGTAAGGTGCGGTTGTGCTGTGTGCTAGTCAGAGTTCTGGAAATAGGTTTCACACAAAACTTCTTGTTTATTTCACTGTAATCTTGAGTGAAATGACCACTGTTTTCTCAAGGGTCACACATCTATTCTTTCGAAGGTTTATGTTTTCTCCTAAATGGAGCAGAGTAAAACAGAATGACAAAGGCATCACAGTAAACAACAAACACCAAGCAGTAAACCATTAAACTCTTTACACACGCTTTAAGGCAATTTAATCCATTTACAATTCATTTTTGGATTTAAGATTAGCAGCTAAAACCTTTAGCTTAAAACTAGTTGAAATGATATATTTTCAATGGCAACTGGTGATATTGAGAGAACTGGTGGCTAATTGGTGATATGATGGCAATATAAATATATAATGTGTTCAAAAGAACGGTGGCAAATTAAGAGTACAGAACCATTCAAATGTTTGGGGCCGAGAAAATTTTCGTTTTGGAAGAAATTAATACTTTTATGTAACATGGATACATTAAATCATCAGTTAAGACATTTCTAATGTTAAAAAATATTTTATTAAAAAACAAAAGAATGAATCCTGAAAAGAATGAATCACGGTTTCGTTTCATCATAAAATCTGAGTTTCCACAAGGAATATTAAGGAGTAAAGCTCTTTCAACATTGATAATAATCAGAAATGTTTCTTGAGCAGAAAAGCATCACATTATAGTTATTTCTGAAGGATTATGTGACACTGAAGACTGGATAAATGGTGCTGAAAATTCAGCGTTGACCGCAGGAATAAATTACATACATTTTTTTTTTTTTTTTAAACAACTATTTGAAATTGTAATAACATTTCACGTTTTTATTGTATTTTTAATTAAATAACATAATTTGATGTATGAATGATCACTGCATTTTCTACATAAAAAAATAAAATAAAATTTTTTTTATACTGTATTACTTACACTGTATGTATTTTAAATGTGTTTATTTTACAAATTTATTTCACTCAAAATTTCCTGGAAAATATTGGAAAAAGAGTAATATGCATTGTCTCTTGAAAAGGCTGCCAGTAGATTCGGAAAGAGAATTAACAGGCTAAATATTTAATTTTCTTATTACTGGCTAAAACTGCTTTCCCGTGTAATTTTAATGACACAGAACATACACCTTCCAAATTCACGCCGCACCAGGAAATGAGTTTTATGAAGTGTTAAATGCTTTAGTTTCAGCTAGTGATAGTCATGGAGGAGCACGTGTTCGGAAATGATGAGGATCTGCCAAAACCTGCCTGAATATAGATGTGAAATTACCATAGCTGAAGCAAAACCTGCCTGTTAAAAATGTGAAGTGCTTTAAGAGTGAATCAGACTGACCTTTACAGCCAAAACCTTGAATAAAGTTTAGTTCGAGTAGACGGCATACTTTGTGAACAAAAACAAGTCTGTGAGTGATGCAATTACAGCCTCGTTTTCATTCCCGAGAAATGAAATGTGGCGTCTTCAGGTTTAAACGGATCTCACCTGCAGTATGAAGATCATGCCCATGATCATGGAGTACATGTCGTATTTGCCCAGCTGTTTGCTCAGAGCTGAACTCATGGCCTTCAGAGCCTCCAGATACTGTTTGAGAACCTTCTTGCCCATGTTACTCAGAACCTCTGACGTGTTTCCATCCAAATAGAGCTTCAACCAGCTTCCGTGAGATTTCTCCGCCACCCGAAACTGCTCGTAACCGGCCTCTGTGACGAGGGAAAACACAGGAACATTTAAAAAGACATGAACAATGCCAGAGAAAAAAACAGAACATGAGAGAGAATGCCATTAACTTCACCAAAGAATAAATGTGATGCTGGCCATGGGAAGGTGTTTTAGATGACATATTTATCTTCATAACAGCCTTCACATATAATGCCTTAAAATGCTCACTGGGTTTTGAAACAGAGCCAAAGTGTTGTAGGAAGCTGTTGCATAAGAAGCAGGTGTCTGCTGGCTGTGTTTTAAAGCAGACATACACTAAGGGCCTTCACAGCAGGATCTCAGAGGGAGCTAACTGGCACGTCTGCCTCATACCGCCCAGACACTTCACTACAGGACACCTCCGTCTCGCTCTGTGCCTCTCTCTTTCTATACGTGTCTCTCCCCACCTCTGAGCCTGATGCTGTGAAGAATGACACGCACACAACGGGAAACAAACTTGACCCAAGTATGGGACACAAACGGCTTTTTGAAAGGTGTCTGAGTGCCACTAAAAACGCATTAGGCATGAACAGACAGCTTCTACAGTCTTACAGACAAACAGGTTGTTGAGCAAGTTAGTGAATGCTAAAGTGTCAGCATGTTAAAATCAGCTATTGGAATAACAATAACACAGATTTGAAGGAAACCCTTGCCTCCTTGTTTGTTACTAAAACCCATGCAACTTAAATTCAAGCAACCTCTGAATAGTCTGTGTAAATATACCTAAATGCCACTTCAGAAGCAGCTTCTGAAAACAATGTCATGACCACTGCCTTGTTGAATTAAAATACTTTTTTCTAAACTTCCATCTTTTTTTTTTTTTTTTTTTTTTTTTTGCATTGAGCATGCTCTACTTTTCTCATTTAATACAATAATGAATTTAAATGATCTTTTGCATGGTAATTTCTCAGCCCAAATTGATGTGCAATTAATGTCCATGAATGCATACAGGCTGCATTGCAATTTGCATACTTTAAGAGCATGCACTTAAAATTACATCTTTATGCAATAAGCCTCTTGCAAACTGTTATGATGCACAAAATGAATTACTTTAAATTACTAGCCAAATTAACTTAAGGCACTAATGGATGCTAAATAACTAATGGATGCTAAATGAATTACCCTAAAATTCTATATTAACTGAAACTGCCATGGCAACTGAAAAAAGTTGCACATGAACTCTAAATCTGTAGAGCAATCGGGTTGTTCATAATGTTTACTGCATGCAAAAATCAGCCGGATAAACCTATATGAGCACATACTACTATACAGTGCCCTGAAGTCATAGCTGGACAATTTTATGATCCTAGTCACTCTGGTGTGCAAAAAAATGTAAATATGAATGGGAATATACTTGATATTGTAAATACGAATGGGAATATACTAGATATTTTACTCATAAGAAATTATAGGGGTGCCAATAATTGTGGCCAACATTCATTGGAGAAAAAAATAATAATAATTTCATAATGTGAGTCTCCCCGCACTTTCAATTGTTTGACTTCAATGAAAGGTTAAAATTTAGTGATTATTATTATTATTTTTATTAAAGATCAAAGGGATAATCAATGCAGATTTATTCTCATAGCCACCTTGGTCATATTTACCAAGGGTGACAATATTAGTGGAGGGCACTGTTTAACCTAAATTATTATGATTTAGTTAATAGTTTAACTATTTAACTTATTATGATTTTGGATCATATACTATATGTCCTAAATAGTATGCATGATCATGCATCCCAAATATGATTTCTAACCATGCATGCTACTTAGGACAGATGGTATGTAAAGCCACACATTCCTCCAGGCCATGTGAAACCTGGAAATCTTTAACATTTCTTTCCCGAGCAGACAGAAAGGTGATAAACCGACACGTAATTTGCTGACGGAGATCACGTTAACCCACAGAAGAAGTGATGAATGGGACGATTACTGAGCGTTAGAGGGTAAAACAGAACATTAGAGGCATTTTCACATGAATCTATCCTCTTATGAATGAATTCACTTCGCTGGAACGTTCATCTATTGTCATTACACAAACAACCGAGGCTGTGATTAATCAATTATATGATTATGCTGAATTAGCTCATGAATCCAAGTCAACTGTCATGACAGTGAATCATAGTGTTGCGTCCACAGTATCAACTGAAAGTCATGCATATTAGAGCTGCGAGATACATAATAGTGTTACAGCAATGAGAAACCTTGAAAATTGAAAATGGTCCATCCTTAGACACACCGGCATCTGCTTAATAATGAAAGTTTAATTCACAGCATTGATCAAAGAAAAGGAGAGTTAGAGAAAAGCCAAGCAGTGCATCCGCTGGGATGAGCCTCTCCTGCTCCAGGAATAATGGGGATTATTCATGAATATAATATTTACAGCTGGAAACAAGAAAGAAAACAAGGAAAGAGAAGGGAGAGGGAAGCAGACAGACAAAAAGTCAGAGGCATGGATGGATAGATGGGCAGACGCTGAAACAGACAGACATAATGACAGACAGAGCGATAGATCGATAGTTCTAATGTTACAACTCTCTCTCTCTCTCTCTCTCACACACACACACACACACACACTCTTTAGCCTCACACTTTTGTGTGTGTTTCAGAAACAGATCGGACTAGTGCTGACACACACACTAAACAGACGGGAAATCAGTAGAGCTCTTCAAACCAATTGCAGCATACAGCAGGACCCGTGTGTCCGCATATGTGTATGCATATGTGTGTGTGTGGATGGCGGGTCAGTGTCTCTGCATCTGGCCAGCGCAGGATTCGGCATCATCTTGTCATGATGACGGATGTCTCCTCACACATTAGCCTCTCTGAGATCCTCCTCAGAACGCCTGCGTCACTTTCCATTAAAATGCTTTTCAATAAACCTTTGAATGAGTCTGATGGTGGAGTTATCACTCATTTGTGTAGATGAGGGTCTGTGAAGATCCTCTCTGGTTTAAGTGGACCTGGGCTTTTATTTACTGAGCTATATTAATAAAGATCTGTGTGTGTGTGTGTGTGTGTGTGTGTGTGTGCTCAGGCTGTGCTTAATAATGCAGTTCATAATGCATTCAGGGTGAAAGTGCTGAAACTGGCACAAAAGGGAACACCTATGGGTGTTTCGGAATGACATGACACTATCACTATTTGTACAGTATCTAGTAAAGTTATATATAAAATAGCTATATGAGAAAATGCTATAAAATGCTAACAAACAAATGAATGCACTACAGTATTTACTGTATATTGCAGTATGCTAGTATGGAGATTTAGAGCACTGCCTCTGCTTCATACACACACCGGGAAAAGCAGGTCAAGATCTCTAGTGTGACTCAGGGTTCTGCTGCATGTTGCATTTTAATGGGGCGCCGTCAGGAGCTTGAGCTCTCAGCGTCTTACCGAGGGAAAAGTGTTATCTGGAGAAAACCTCCGACGTCTCGCTTTCAGGTAAATGTGCTTAGAAACACTCTGATGAATGATTCTCCGCTTAATCACAATCATTTATCCACAATTTAATTAAGTGCTTCATTAGGCTGCAAAGGCATGATGGAGAAGTTTTTACACACTCTAAAGACAGCGAGACAGGCATGGGTGAAGTGAGGTAATTTCTGTGTGTATGTCACACAGAGACTGAAGAGATGACCTCTAACAATCTCATATTTTAGAATCTCCTTCAGAAATTGTAAGGACGAAAGTGGGTTGTGGCAAAGTATCGTCCTCATCAATCAGATTTCAACCTCCACACGCCTCTCGAACCTTCACTTGAGCGCTGGTGAAAGAGGGGAAGCTCGATGTCCAATGCATATTCTATACAAAAAAATATCAAGAGTCGGCTGAAATCATAAGCTTTGAAATGATTGGCCGACTTTACGCAATTTCCAGAAGTTAGAGTGCAGATTCAGAACATAAGGACCTTTAGGAAGAACAAGAACTAAGGGATTTTGTGTCATTTGTTTAGGACTTACCAGGCCCTAATCATCACATAAAAAAGTAAAACTAACAGGCACAAAAAATTATAACAATGTTTGATACCCAGATCTAATTTTATTAAATAGTAGATATATATATTTTTAATGCTGTACTCAAGTACTTATAAAATGTTAACAATAACTATGACATGTACATTAGATTAAATATTTATTTTTATTTAACAGTGTTACCGATAAGCATTTCAAAGTTAACTTATTTCAACAACCTATGCTTTATCTTAAAAAAAAATATATATATATATATATATATATATATATATATATATATATATATAATAATTAAAATTAAATAACCCATTTGCATGAAAAAAAAAAAGTAATTTGAAAATTAGACTGTTTATGTATATGCAGTAAACTTAGCAGTGCTTACATAAAATCAAATCACATTTTCATCCAGTCACATGTTCTTATTCGAACAGCAGAGAACAGCTGTGAACAAAGTGTACGCTCCGCCGGCTTAGCATTTTCTTCCCACCATAAAAGCAGATCATCATCCGGTGGGATGCATCAGCATCTGTGCAGCTGCTCATGGATAGACTTTGCTGTGCATTAATTTGAATGCCAATCTATTATTATGCTAACAACAATTAGATACATGCAGTAATAATAACAAAGGACTTTTCTGGTTGATTTTATGGGCAGTTCATGGCCCAAATAAGCTATGAATCAGATTTATAACAACAGTCAAAATGTCTGGCTACACGAGACATACTCTTCCAGAAACAGCAACATAAGTCTGAGAAAATGTCAGCAGACATCACCATCAAACACTCCAACCCTGAATAAACACACTCACACCTCATAACCCAGCAGAACTCTCAATACTGCAAGAAGCGAGAAGTGAATGAGCCAGAGATGGATATTTGTGGGAGGCCAGGCTTCCTGCTGAGAGAAAATGCAACCAAACTGCTAAAGAGACAGCAGAGGACACACAAACACACACGCACATCTAGGCTTGGGCTAAAGGGTATACATTTTCGACTTCTAAAGTGCTCTAAAGGCCCAGTCGGTGTACTCAATCTCATGCTCTTATGGCGGGTTGCTGACAGTGCTTCATGAGCTTGTTACTAAAGCAGCAAAACAGGAAAACAAAACTGGACTGAAAACTAAAGCATAGCGAAGATTGCCTTTTTGAGACAAAAACCCTAGACAGTAGCTAAGTGTAGTGTGATGCACACTCTGAGAGACCCTGATTCTGTTATTTTAGTATTATTTACAGTATGTAATCATATTTAATATTAAAATAGTTTTATATATATATATATATATATATATATATATATATATATATATATATATATATATATATATATATATATATATATATATATATATATATATATATTCCGGTTTTCTACTAATCATGTGCTATAGCATGCAGATATAATGGAATTTTCTTCACACTAATGCCGGTCAGCTACATTTCCTGTTGAATGCTCTCTTTGCATGGCAATTAAGGGCTTAAGGTACATTCATGTGTCTAATCAATCATTGCTAATTAACATGTGGGTTGTGAGGCTCCTAAACTCGCACTGCTGCTTCTGATGCTCCATCTGACTTTTGACAATTGTTATAAAGTTTGACCCACTTTGCAGCTTATTCTAGCCAATATGTATCCATTAAGACCATTTTCCCCACATTCAAAGTGCCCAATCACTTGCTTGACTCTTGGTCACCAATCAAACAGCTATTTGTGTTCGCAATATGCTTCAGACAGTTTGTGGCCTGATCATGGCTGTGTGGGTGCATTAGCTTTGTTCTGCACATGTGAACTCACCCTTGTGGAAGGTGGGATTGCTGTCCTGTAGGAGGCGGCTGAGCTGGTGTCCATTGATCTGGAGGAGGCGCAGCTGTTCTCTGAGTGATAACTCCTCAAACACTGCTGGAATCAAATGGCCCACGCTGTTCTTGGAGATGGGTAACCCCAGACCGAGTGCAAGGGTGGGGGTCAGATCCACCTGCTCCAGGACGCCTGGCTTCTCAAATCCCACTACAACAGCAAGATACAGTACGTGTCATTAACTGACCAGCAACTGTCCATTTCTGTCCATGACATGCACTTTCTGGAGTTTTAGAAGAAATCAATCAATCAATCAATCCATCCATCTATTCCTCAATACATCTATATCCATCCATATATAAATATATGCATCCATCACCCATCCATCCATTTACATATACATCTATATCTATCCATATATCTATCCATCTATCCATCTATCTATCTATCTATCTATCTATCTATCTATCTATCCATCCATTCATTTATACACCCATCGATCTATACATCTATTCCTCAATACATCTTTATCCATCCATATATAAATATTTGCATCCATCACCCATCCATCCATTTACATATACATTTAAATCTATCCATCCATCCATCCATCTATCATCCATCCATCTATCCATCCATTCATAAACCCATTGATCCATACATCTATTCCTCAATACATCTATATCTATCCATATATAAATATATGCATCCATCACCCATCCATCCCTTTATATATTCTGTCTGTCCATCCTTCCACCCATATCCAACCATCTTTCCATCCATACATCTATCCAACATCAATCCATCCAACCAGCATTCATCCATCCATCCATTTAAATATTTATCCATCCATCCATCAAATCATAAATGTATCGGTCCATCAATTTATAAATCCATCCATCCATCAATCAATCCATCCATTTCTACACCATTAATCCATCTGTTCATCCATCTGTCATCCATTTATACATCTATCCATCCATCCACTCATTCATCAGTTTATATCCATCCATCTATCCCTCCATCCAAACTTTTTCTACTACTTTCGTTCTTGTTTCAGTGCTTTTTCTGCAAACTGACACCCAAAATGAAGACATATTTACATTTTAATTCATGAATGCTGACTTCATCTCTGGCAGGAAGTTGATGACACTAAATTTAAATTATTTATTCAGACTAAATCTATAATATATTCCTCACAGACAGACATCAGCGTTTGATTAAGTCAGTGTTTCGTGCGCTGTGCTACTGATGAATCTGTAGCGCTAACTCAAAAATACATCTAGAATTTAGCTGAATGAGACTGCGTTGCTTTTGCGTTGTCCTCGCTGGCTGTGCACAAAAAGAATCATGCAGATCCTTTAAAAAAATCAGAAATCAATTGTTAAATCTGACTGAATTTAGTCACTCATATGAATGGTTCCAAAGACTCTATTTGCAATGCAGGAAACCAAAGGAAATCCAAAGATGATTCAGGTTAAGTTTATGCATATACAAAAATAAAAACATAAATAAATTATTCAGCTGCTTATTAACAAGTCTGCTGTGTCTCTCTGGATGGCTCTGGTTTTAACAGCGGCTACAGCGGTATGATAGACGATGAGGTAAGCATGAAAGCACCGCATGCAGTGGGTGAGGATATGAGCTCATCTTTAAATAAAAACAGTGTGGTGCAAGCGAAAGCTGGTGTGATTGTGTGTCTGTGTATAAATGAACAAGAGTTCACAAAAATAGATCAGGCAGGAAAAGAAACAATTATCACATTCACCCTGACAGTCTGGTGTAGACAGATGCTTTGCCACTCCACACTTTCATTTCGGAGAAAAAAAGAGGGATTGAATATTGGGATGAGCAGAAGTGGATAATGAGCATCTCTCATAGATTTTCACACTCTTGGGCATGAGTATAGTGCATGTGTGTGTGTGTGTTTATCCACACGTGGTTATGAGTGCATCATGTGCTCACTGCGTGTACTGCATCACATTATAAGTGTGACAACCACTGTGCCAGCTCTGTGTGTGTGTGTGTCACAATCAATTACACACTATACTCAATGCTAATTAACCCATTATAAAACATATATATCTTATATTATAAGACAGAGATAAATCAGGCTGTAGAATTATCAAGCAACTCACTGCAGAATTCCTCTAATGCAATCAGATAAACATTTGTAATTTAATGTGAAGCGAACAACTATATGAGTCTATGTAGGACATATAAGGAAGAGCACCTAGGAAAACTTACAGTAGAAATTTTACTTTGTACACTGCTGTAGAAAAGTTTGTGGTTATTATGAATTATCTTTTTTCATCAAAGAATCCTGAAAAATGTTAAATGATAATATTTTCTCTCACACACACACACACACACACACACAAAACATTCATAATAACAAGAAATTAAAATTATTATTACTATTATTAGCATAGCATTACAATGATTTCTGAAGGATCATGACACTGTAGACTGGAATAATGTTGCTGAAAATTCAGCTTTGCATCACTAGAATAAAATTACATTTTAAAACATAATTAAAGAGAAAACATTTAAAATCATAATAATATTTAAAATTGTTACTGTATTTTTGATCCAATAAAAGCAGCCTAGGTGATACATCCAACCATCTATCCATCCATACATCTATCCAACATCAATCCATCCGACCAGCTTTCATCCATCCATCCATTTCAAAATGTATCCATCCATCCAACTATTCATAAATGTATCGGCCCATCAATTTATATACCAATCCATCCATCAATCAATCCATCTGTCAATCCATCCATTTCTACATCATTAATCCACCACTAGAATAAAATTTACATTTTAAAACATAATTAAATAGAAAACATATTTCAAATCATAATAGTATTTCACATTTTTACTGTATTTTTGATCCAATAAAAGCAGCCTAGGTGAGACTAAGAGACTCCTTACAAAAACAAACAAAAACACCTTGCCCATAAAATCTTACTCATAAAATATTATTAAACATGATTTGAGGACTTTATAAATAAAAAAATAATGACATACTTTGAAGTAAAATAAAATGTACTTGATTTTATCTGATGTGAACTGACTGGATTGAAAAGTCAACATCTGAAACCAGAAAAAAAAAAAAAACTAAATGAACGGTAATTTTTTATTAAATTAATGCAAACCATCAATCCTACAATTGTGAGGATCAGAGATGGTGGAAATGATCATGAAAAAACTAATTTTAACTAAAATATGAAGGGGGACTAAAAATGCAATAAAAGAATGCAAATAATTGCAAATGTGCAAGCATAGAAAAAGTGAAACACAGCAGGCTCTTTTTTGTGGAATAACTGTCCTTCATCAGTGCATTGGAGATACGGTCTCAATAATATAAAAAATAAAACAATGTCTACACTTTAAGCTCTAACAAAAGCAGATCATATTTTGTGCTCTTGCCAATGATTTAAAATGCAAGAATGGCTGAAATAACTCCCAAACAGATGAACAGAAGCACACAGCTTTGCACATTCTAAGAATATCTTGCACAGTCATTAACGCTGATCTGGAAAATGCAGATTTTTTTTTTTAAAGCATTGTTCTGTGTTGTTGGCTTACACGTAATCGCTACGGAGCATTTGCTGAAACAGACCTTTGATTCTGTGAGACTCAGTTCTGTGTACAGAAGTAGTGTAGCTTCCCCTTTCTTTTGCAGGAAAGGGTAAAGAACATCATCAACTGGTGCATCGGCAACACATTTAGTCTCTTAATTGCATTGATGAATATGCTGGTTTTTATTTGTCTGATTTAAAGCAAGATAAAGATGAAAAAGCATCACTTCAGCCACGTCTAGGGACTGATGTACAAACATGTTTATTGTGCATAAAGCTTCTTTGCAGGAGACAGAGGACTATAAGACCACTGGTCTTGTTTAGCTGGGATATCTGTCATATGGCAATCACTGGAGACAGCTTAACTGTGAGAGGCCTGGCCAATACTTTATTGAAGAACAAAGGCATCAAATACAGAGACCAGGCTTACGTCAGTGTCAAAGAAACTTTGGAAAAATCGATAGAGGAGCATCCAAAATATTGCATAACCTTTACGTCTGAAGGAGGATTTTAATATGAGGAACCTTTTTCTTCAAAACACCTTTTGCTAACATAGGGTTTTCTGACAATTGAACAGTCAAATCTTTAAATACAGAGCATTCTTCATCTCCAAATATTCACCTGTCGGTGCTACTCACCTTTCCTCCTGAAGGCGGGGCTGATGAGCACGAGGGGCGTGTTGATTTCCGGTTCCGAAGACCCGCCGTGGCTGCCGGTTTCAGACATGCCGTGATCTCCACACAGAACCAGTAAGTTGGGCAACGTCCCTTCAGATTCCTGAATCACACAAACACACAAAATTATCATAATAATAAATAAACATATAAATACTATATTTTAATAGATTTGTGTTTAATTATTAATGTTAATAATTACAGAATGTTAATTATAAATTAAATTAATTATATTTATTTTATGTATAAATTGTTAATATTTATTTTATCTAAAATAAAAATGGACTTCATAGAAAGTGTTACCAAAACTTTATGGTAAAAGGGGGGGGGGGGGTATTGATTTATGGAAGCCCATTTCCACCACTGAATAAAAAATAAAAATAAGTAGCGTTTTTTTATCTCATAATTTCGGAGAAGAAAAGTTGGAATTGTGAGATAAAAAGTTGCAATTACCTTGTTTTATTTCTTATTAATGGCGGAAACGGGCTTCCATATTGAAGTTTTTCACCGATCCCGCTGTATGGTTTGTTTATATTTGTCTGTGTGTGTATGTGCACAAGAGAAAGTGAGCGCGTGGGAGAGATGCTGGAATGCTCTTCTCTCCACTGGAGCAAATCACTGAGTTCTTAGCGCTAATCCGCTGGGAACACGTCGCTCTCTCTCTCTGTCATCAGGGACACGGGGACGATCAGCTCTGTTTCTCATCAAAGAGTCCTTCAGTGGCACTCTGAAGCTGTACACACACTCTAAACAGCCGTCCTTCACACACTCCTGGGCCCTGTGCTCGCAGCTGGCCGCTCATCGCTCCAAACGTTCTCACTGCCGCTAACACTAATGATGCTACGCTAACAACGAGTCCTCTGCTCGCAGTGATTCAAATATTCATGAGCCTACTAAACGTATGCTAATGACTAGCCTTCCCTCCCAGCCGAGTTAATGCACGCTAATGACAAGCACTGTGCATAAAGCCATCTGAAAACGCCGCCTCACTTGCTGCCTAATATCCGCCAGTGGTGTGGTGAAATAATAGCGTGCATTGACAGGTGTGATTTAAGTCACGGAAGCGGGAAAAAGCTAACGGTAAATTAGCTCAGGAAATTCCTAATATGCTGTGATTGACCAACCCATCACTGTCAAGTAAAAGCTAAACCATTCCTTGTGTAATCCATTATACATTGAAGGGACAGTACACCCCAAAATGAAAGTTCTGTCATTATTTAATCAACCTCATGTTCTAAATTTGTATGAATTTCTTTCTTCAGTCGAATGTTAAAGAAGATATTGTGAGGAATGCTGGTGATCAAACAGTAGTTGTTGGTAGCCACTGACTTCCACAGTATGGAATGTGTGTCAATGAAGTAAGAAAAATAAAATTTAATTATAATTAAAATTAAAAATTCAATTAAAATCTTAACTGTTTTGAATTTAGAATGAAGCCTTTATTTATTTATTTATTCTTTGTATTAAACATGGTCTAGCCTAAAATATAAAAGGAAAAATCTTTGCACCACATGAGTATTCCTGCAGTAGATGGCCAAATCAAACCCGAATTTCACCTCAACAATGGTACGAGGACGACCGCCCATAAAGCGCCGCGGGGGTGTCCTGTCCACCAATGCCTGTTAGCAGCAGCAGTTGAAGGGGACTCGTTTTCTGGCAATGAGCCTGAAATAAACTGGGATAGCATTGAGGTGCAGTAATGGAGACAGATGAGTCTCGGACTGTAACACAGTGTTCACATCGCGGTTAATGATAAAGAACAACAAACCAAGGAAAATTTAGTGTGAAAGAGTGAACTGTGTTAAAAGAGTGATTTGGTTTGAGACAAATAAAAAGTGAAAAATAATGAAACATGCCCCCTGCTATTTTAATAGCTGCGGGGGGCTTTCCAACAAACCTTGAGGAATAACAGATGGCTTAAATTATTTACTCACCCTCGTGTCGTTCTGAACTTCTGTGGAACACAGCAAAAGAAACTCTGAATTCTAATCTTTTTCTATTCTTTCCTCTTTAAATATCACGTGGATATGATATGGGCATATTCAAATTTGGCACGTCAAAATGCAATACAGTATAATACAGGTTTGATGTCAAAGAGCAATTGATTTGATTTCTGTTTTGAGGCGATTTTCAGTAAATTTTCAGTAAATAGCAGCTTCGACAAATGTCATATGACAACTTCAACTCATGTTGACACTATTGTTGACTGAAACTATTCATTCAAAATACACTCAAATTCGAAATGTAACGTTGGCTTGACAGCTTACTGAAATAAATACAAATAAATGTAAATTAAGTACAAAACTTTTAAATTTAAACTGAAAAACTAAAAACTAAACTAAAATCAATTAAGGCTATTTAGAAATATTAAAAACTAGCTCATAAAAATGTCAAAAGCACATAGTAAAATAACTAAAACAAACTAAAAGGCAAAAGAAAACTTAAAAAACTAAAGTTTATTTAGAATATTAATAAATAGGCCTACTATAAAAGTATTTGCATGTTATTAAAATAACACTGACAAGTCGTTGGGACCATGCTTACGGTGATTTTGTTTTACCTCCTCGTTAGCTTCGTATGAAAGCATTAGGATTTAAAAACTATAGACGTCCTTCCACATCGGTATGTGTGTCTTTACTGTGAACCGCATGAATGTCCATAAATGTCTCCTTTTGAAGAAATAAGCTCACATGGATGTGGAACGATGTTTAAATCCTGATGCTTTCATACAAAGGTAATGAATTCCAGACAAGGAGAGTGGAAAGGAAGAAAATAAAAAGGAAAACAAAAGAAAGAACAAGAAAAAAAGACTGAATAAGACAATGAGAGTGAGAAATAACAGAGAGGGGACACAGGGGATAGGTTCAGAAAAAAAGTTTTCACAGGCACAGAAACGAACCCAAAAGCGCTTCAGTCAAGGTTTGACGTTTCTTTTGCCACTTACGGCGATTCCCTGAGCTGCACCACTGAGAAACCTTCCAGAACCATGGTTTTAATATTCAGGAAGTCACTCAGGAAATTCTTTAAAACTGGCCCTTTTTGAATTGAAGTTTTTATTTTGAAAATAAATAAATAAATAATTTTTTTTTAAAAATCACCCACACTTTCCTTCATCCATGAAACAAAAAAGGAGAGATTTAGAAGAAAGTTCATGCTGCTCATCTAAATAGAATAAAAACAAAAAATTATTTAATAATAATGTAATAATGTAAATGAATGCTGATTTATGCAATAATAACAATAATAACAATTAGGGTTGGTAATTTAACGCGTTAATTAGATTAATTATTTATGGGGAAAAAAATGTGTTCAAATTATTAATGCATTTGACACACATGCCCCGCCCCAGACCTATGTGGATCATCTGCCATTTCATACAGTCTGATGACTAATATGAGGCAGAGCAACAACTTACTGCATGATGGAGCCTAGAAAATGTCCCTAAAAATTAAGATAAGGGGCAAAATGCCCCTGTTTGAAATTCTGTCTCATATTTACATCACAGAGTTAAGTAATAACACACCAGTGCAAATGTGATACTCATCTTGATACAACAGTTCATTAAGAAGTTAACATTGTGTTATTTTAAATATTATCTGTTTTGCTCAATTTTACCAACCGAAATATGACAATTCTTTCATCATTTACTCACATTGTCCAAAAGAGTATAGGTAATAACTTAAGAACTCGAAATGTATATGTAGAAAATCAAACAAATAATATGAATATTAGCTTTTAGTATTGATATGAACTACTAATATTAACTACTTAGGTGTACTCGTGTTGTAGGCATCAATATTAGTGACGTGCAGAAGTCTGTCCTTGAGCTAGGAACTTTGCCCATGATGCTCTGGGGCACAGTTATCATGTACAGACCGAACTGCACTTGAAAGAGATTGTAAAGAGAGTATTTTAAGCCATTCTGGACTAAAAGGATCTGAGAAAGAACAAGTAGCCATATGAGGCAGCAAGGGTCACGGCAAGTACTCAATCATTTGAATAACTGACTTTCAATGGCGTTCAGTTAACATACAGGTCCAAGGTCTCTGCAATGCAGCAGTATTCACTGCGGGAATACGCGCTCGCTCAGGATATGTATTGTAAAATCATCTAACAGCAAACATGACCACTTCCTCTATGGATACGGAGTCCCAACATGAGGCAAATGAGAGATTTGCATGTAATTATACAGAGTAGACACAAGAAACCAGTGTGGGTGAATGTATAAAAGTGTGGCATAATTTACAGTCTCAAATCTCGTCTTCACAGGAGGGATATGGACTTGGAAAAGGACGACAGGAAATTAAAGCATAACATTATACTCAAATTCTCCAAAGAGTTGTGATTTATACAACATGCATCGGTTTGAGTGGGAATAACAGGATATAATCTAAACTCCCACTTCAGTGAACCACCTCAGTACAAAGATGCCGAATACAGCGCTGGGTCCCGAAGAGCACACGCCAGCGACTGAAGACAAGATCTTCTACTGTGACGAGGCTGAAATCGACAGCTTCCTTCATCATATTGTTGTTGTTATTGCATTATAATAAAATATAATTTTTGTACTATTATATTTACTGTAATAATAAAGCATTTAATACCTCTAGTAACAATTATTATTCATATAATTTGCATCATGTTGTTGTTGTTAAATTATGTATTATATTATTAGTTGTAATTGCATTAAAATATAATATTAAAAAAAACATAATACCATAATTTAAAATACAAAAAGTAAAAAAAAATTATAATAAAATGTGTTTTTCATTATATGTTATTAGAATTTTTTTTAATCAATTTTTTTCTATATTTTACACTTTAAATTATATTTAAAAAAAACAATTGCATAATAAATGTAAATCTTGAAATGCTACAGTTGTATATAAAAATAAAAATAACTACAATTAACAAATGTAATAAATTATTGCTAATTATTAGGTCATGATACCTAATGCATTAACTTATGTTATCTAAGTTTATTATAATACAGTTAAAATTACAATTACTATGCAGTTTGTTAAAGAAAGGCTGTTAATAATATAAGTTTTAGGGAAAAACTGAATCCTGTAGCAAACCACTGGCATGCTGTAACCAAAAATGTGAATGATACAAAAAGACATTAAAAAAACAAACAGAAAGCAAGAGAGAGATGGAAATGTGAGAAATCTCATTAATTTTCATGGTTACTATGCGAGGGCCGTCAGCTCAGTCCACAAATGAAAAATACAAACATATCATCACAACACAAGAGATACAAACAGGAAGTCACAGGATGAACATGTTAAATTGAATCGCATCTGTCCAACAGCATCACAGTTCTGTGTAATTGCAGATGTCAAATAGTACGATTGTGTATGATTCAACAGCTTTGAAACACCTCAGTGCGTCTAATGAGTAATGTCTGAATAATCAATGACGCTTGTGACAGCAGAGGGGCTTTTAGAGACCCTCAGAGCCTCTATGCCATGACAACAGGAACATATGAAAGTGAAACTAACAAGACATTTACCTCAGCAACAAATGACGCACAACTGAGTCATGTTTTCTGTTCTTTTAGTTTAAAACGCCTGTTGGGTGTCCATGTGATTGGGCTTTGAGCAGGAACACAAAAACATCTAAAACCCTTTCTCTACTGGCCTTCAAAGAGGAGAAACACAATGTCTAGTTTGACTGAATTTGCATTTAAAAAAAGGATTTTCTTCTGCCATTTGTACTCTACGGCTCATTAGTCTGGGGTCAATAATAAAAAATAAAAAAATCATAACGGATGCATTAAATGGATCAAAAGTAAAGACATTTATATTGTTGCAAAACATTGCTGTTAAACTTTCTATTCATCAAAAAAATCATAAGCCCCTTTCACACTGCGATTCCAGAAAATACACAGGTAATGTGTCCTGGCAATTGTTCCCGGGTCACTAGATTTTGCCCGTTTCACACTGCCAGTGATTTCCCGGAATATGTGCGTGTGTTCACACAAAAGCCTTAAAAGGTCCCTTAAACGTTAACTTTCACTTAAGCTGGCGAACGATCTCAGCTTCAGCGCAGATAGTGAGGAGCTAAGTGATCTCTGCTTCATTACAGTTTGCACATTTTTTTTGTAGCAAACATTGATCTGCCTTCAAAACACCCAGGAAAAGAGTCACACTATAACGTGCGTCATCACTACCACACAGCATTTGTTCTGGCTTTTGTTCACACACAGCTCATTCCGGAACTGAAACCAACAATGCTACTATAGGTCCCCAACCCGGGATCGATCCCAGAATCAATCCCTGGACGTGTTTGCGTTCACACAGAAGGCAATGTTCCAGCAAGTTTATGGGAACAATGTGCAGTGTGAAAGGGACTTTAGCTTCTACAAACATATGAACTGTTTTCAACATTGATTATAATAATAATGTTTCTTGAGCAGCAAATCAGCATATTAGAATGATTTCTGAAGGATCATGTGACACTGAAGACTGGAGTAATGATGCTGAAAATTCAGCTTTGATCACAGGAATTAATTACATTTTAAAATATATTCAAATTGAAACGTTATTTTCAATTGTAATAATAATTCACAATATTACTATTTACTGTATTTTTGATCAAATGAATGCAGCCTTGGTGTGCAAAGTCTTCTTTTAAAAACATACCTACCAAGTAGGAGTGAATCTTGTAAGCTTAATACAGCGCTGGGTCCCGAAGAGCACACGCCAGCGACTGAAGACAAGATCTTCTACTGTGACGAGGCTGAAATCGACAGCTTCCTTCATCATATTGTTGTTGTTATTGCATTATAATAAAATATAATTTTTGTACTATTATATTTACTGTAATAATAAAGCATTTAATACCTCTAGTAACAATTATTATTCATATAATTTGCATCATGTTGTTGTTGTTAAATTATGTATTATATTATTAGTTGTAATTGCATTAAAATATAATATTAAAAAAAAACATAATACCATAATTTAAAATACAGTACAAAGCTGATTCAGCTTTGATCACAGGAATTAATTACATTTTAAAATATATTCAAATTGAAACGTTATTTTCAATTGTAATAATAATTCACAATATTACTATTTACTGTATTTTTGATCAAATGAATGCAGCCTTGGTGTGCAAAGTCTTCTTTTAAAAACATACCTACCAAGTAGGAGTGAATCTTGTAAGCTTCAATCCATATTTACTGTACAGTAACTGCATGAAAAGCAGTTTTCACCGGTACATTACTGAACCTTTTCTGAGTGTGTGTAGCTTTTATGGCATGAGGACAGGTCAAAGATGCAGATATGACATCATTCAACACCGTCTGCTCTTCCTGGAAGCCTAGAAGTTCATCTCAAGACAAAAATGGAGTTGTCAAATCACTGCTGGAACTATTGGTGGTGGATCTAAAGGCCACACTTATGCTGATTTTATCATGATCTTTTGCCATTCTGATATTAAACATGACACTAAGTGGTCATGGAGGCAGCAGTAGAGCTAATATGACTACAGTGAACAGAATCTGTGTTTGCATGTACCATAGCCACATTTTATGCAATAAGAACTGAAGTATACACTCTATACAACACACGATCAGTGAGTGAGACTCCTGACAGGACAGAAAGCACCTCCGAGGCCCTTGGAGGATGAACATCTCTCATGGCCTCTTTCTTCTGCTTGTACATGGATGAAAAATGACCACCCACGCCACGTATGTGGAGCAGATCAAAAGAAAACATGCTGGTTAAAAGAAGACAGAGGAGAAGAACTGACCCACTGATCTCAGGGGAGGGCGACCTGCACTGTGTGTTTCACTGGTAATGAGAGATAAAGGGATGTCCAGAAACGAAACAAGAACAGTTTAAAATCTTAAATCTTGTAAGCATTACTACTGACCATAAAGAGTAAGTAAATAAATAAAAAATTATAAACTTTAGATGAGATATGCATAAGTGCTTTTTGTTTGCTTGTATGTTTTCTATGGCTCATATACAGAAGCATGATATAGTGAGAAAACAGAGATGAAAACACCTGCGTTTTATTCAGACAGACTGAGCAAAAATATTCAATTTCATTCAGATGCTGATATTCATAAAGCTTCTGACAGCTTGTAATAGTATAGCAGACTGTTTACACAAAAGACAATTATATAAATATCAGTTTTCACTCTACCTCTGTCAATAATATTTAGTAAGATGAGATTTCAGATTTAAATGCTTACATTTTGATGATCAACGCTATGCAGTTTCAAAACATTTACTGCAATGCAATAGAAAAGAACCAACAGACATTCCTCAAAAGCCTGATGATTATATTTGATACTCATATTTAAGCAAAAAAATAATGTGTGGATAATCACATAAACCTTAATAGCATTAGTCCAGTAAGTGATCCTCTTGAACATTACAATATAAATATAGCTACCAAAAATTATTCTTGGAAATTCAAAGAAACCTCAGCAATAGTAAATTACTTCTCCTGGTGAAACATGGTGAACAACAATGTACATTGCAAGTGACTTTTGCTCCATCATATAAATCATTTTTAATATAATGGCATCCGTCAGCGGTACAACACATCTGACTCGATACAGCCCTCCAAGGAATCTCACAAGTTGATTTCCTTCTCTTCCCTCTGTTAAATTCAAACAATCCCACAAACAGCAGAATTCCAACAGATATCAGATAGGAATCAATTTCCTATTGAACTACAATACAGAAACTCTGTTTTAAGGCAAGAAAATCTGATAGCAATAACAGGAAACGGTAATCCCAGACATCATTTCATGCTGTAGTCTGAAATGAACAAGAAAACATTATTCAAGACAGCCGTGGCGATACCACTGGGCCCAAGGCTCACCCATTTTGGCCCAGGCCAATGAGTAGTGAGTGATTTTCATTCTAGCGGTCCATCCAATAAGCAGCCAGAGGAAAGCTTTGAGTGAAAGCGTCTCAGCCAATCAGCGGCTTCTACCCCACGTGTGGACTCTGCATCGTCACCAGCAAGTGATCCAATGAAATTATTGACATTATTCATTCAAGACAGACACAGACAGTTTTGCTAATATGAAACGTAAAACAAAACAAAGCAGCTTATTTCATGTTAAATTCAGCAAATTATCCACTTAGACACTGAGCTGAGGACAGCGATACAAGTTGCTATCCTCAGTGCCGCAGAAAAGCTCTGAAAATGTACATGCCATCCCAAAACACCCAATTTTGGCCATTGTTGGTGTGGTGGCAAATAGGAAGTGCATTTCGAATTAAAACAGACTTTTAGTCATCCTAAGCTGTAAAGCCAAGGCACAGATTACTGTCAGATAACCTAGATAACAAGAATAAATAGTTGAGGCTTAAAAAGGACTTATTTTAAAGTTACTGAGAGAAATGGACACTGGACTTGAAGTCAACAGCACTAACGTGTGATCATGTCATACATTTTTTATGAGTTTATTTATTTCTTTGTTTCTTATTTGTTACTTTGTGGTCCACTTAATGTTAGTCATAGGATTTTTTCACTTATAAAAAACACTGAGAGAAGTGGTCATGAAACCAGGGTTACTATTGTTAATTAAACTTAAATCCATAAAAACATTATTGCCTGAAATAAAAATAAACATTAACAGAAACAAAATATTGTGTGCGTGCCTGTGTGTGTGTGTGTGTGTGTGTGTGTGTGTGTGTGTGTGTGTATGTATGTATGTATATATATATATATATATATATATATATATATATATATATATATATATATATATATATATATATATATATATATATATACACATACATACACATATATATATATATATATATATATATATATATATATATATATATATATACACACACACACACACACACACACGTGAGATATTGTACTAGTACTACATGAATGCCCTTTCACCATTTGTATCACTCCACTTCCTGTATTTCTCATGTATTTCAATCTCCGTCGGTTTCAAAATTAGCTTGGACATTTTCAGAGACGTGAGCTCATGAACCCACCGAGAGTAGCCTCACATCGGCCAAATCTTCTGGAATTTCTCGGTCGTTCTAATGTCTCTTTAGTGGTTAAACATGATTTATGATTCATTTGGGTAATTCTAATGGGCAGTCTTTGGTCTCATTAATCTATTATATGTTCCAGAGCAAATAGTTTTGGCTGAGGGCAAAATCTCATCATGTTTTATTTTATGTAACTTTAATACCCTACATCAGAGAACTGCCTTTGTACTTTTACTGAATTGTCTAGAAACTATTATGATGGCTGTTGTTGTTTTTTATCATTCAATAAATAATATTTGTGTATATATATATATATATATATATATATATATATATATATATATATATATATAAATATATATAAAAGTATTTAGTATTGGGAAACTGTGTGTGTGTGTGTGTGTGTGTGTGTGTGTGTGTGTGTGTGTGTGTGTGTGTGTGTGTGTGTGTGTGTGTGTGTGTGTGTTTTACGAGTCAGCAGTAAAAACTTTTATACCGAAAGAGACTGAAACAGAAGTTATTTTTACTTTTAAAGTCTATGTGAACGGGACATCAGTATAGTGACATATTTCCAACTGAAACGTAATATTGAAAAGAGGGCGGGGTTTTATGTTGGTGCTCCGCCTCTCATCTCTCACTAGCAAAGCCATGGCCCAAACCTTCAAACTGACATCATCAGAGAAGGAATGTCATTCCAGAACTGAAGCAAATGTTAAGATTATGATTAAAGATTATTAAGAGGTTTTTTTTCTTTTTCAGTGGATTAATTCACACGGATATATTGATCACTTCAGGTCTAGCAACGGGTGCTAACAAAATAAATTTAGTCAATTTGTATATCATGCAGACTTTAATAACAGCTTTTAAGATGCACTGAACAGCTGTCATCAGAAATCCCCCTTAACAGATGAAAGGACAGTACAATAAAGATATCGCTTTCCTCAGAGGACATTCAAACTGATGTTTTATTCTGAATATGAGATTGAGCTGAAGAATCTGTGCTGTATCAGATGCAGGTAATCACACTCCTTCACACCCTCTCTCTCATAATACTTTACATAATACAGTGAGCTTTTACCAGGTTGTTTGCACATGATTTTACTGCTGTGGCGTGAAATGTAGCTGGAAGTGATTTTTTCGCTATAAATGCCTATGTTTTATGTTGTTTATGGATGCTCAAATCAGCCAAACCAAGAAACCGCGAGGAACTTTTATTGTGTATGGAAATTTTATTGTTCATAAGGGGGAAAAGGCAAGAAATTGCCTGAAAAACATTGTAAATGTTGTGGCTTGTAAACCTGTTTCTGCAGTCAGGAGGAGCCAGGTCAGATAATAATCCTGTGTGCAAATAATATGTTACCTAAAAAATACATTAATAAAGAAATGTTTTATTAAAGAAAAGCGCGATTATCTTGTGGTGTGCACCCAGCATAACTTTGTGCACCTCACACCACAGGAAAATCTGATTGAATAATCTTTAGAACCACCAAGATGATCGAGACATTATCTAGGATTGTTGGAAGGGGAGATAAGCCCAAGTATCTTGTGGTGTGTACCCACCATAAGTTTGTATAAATTCTCTTTATTGTGATGTTTTTATTTACCTGTTATCATAGTACACGGAGCTATTTTATCATGAGCAACGTGATTTTTCATGATATGACCCCATTGAAATAACTCAAGTTGTTCTTATTTGTAGATGTTAACTGACGCACCATTTTATCATGCCCCAAAATTCACTGTTACTTAAGGCAACACTCTGAATATCCTACATTAATGGCTCCTATGTGATCTCTGATAAAGGGCTGTGATGATTAATGAGTGTTGAATGTGTCACACTGCAGGGAGCTCCGGTGCTCCTCTGGTCCTGCAGGGAGTTAAACGGATTTCACATGCAGATATTATAATGGGCAGCAGGCGTGCAGGGTGCTAAAGTAGGACGCAGCTGGTTATACACGTGTCACCAATCAAGAAGGGTGTTCGGGCACTGTGACTTTTCTGTTTGAGACATCACTGAAAGTGTAGCGTTCCTCGATTTCACTGAAATTCATTCATTTATTTTGGTGGGAAAATGCAGGGAAACTTACTATTGAACTTATAAAATGTGAAAAGGACCTCAACTTACAAATGGTTGTTCAAGGCAAAAATGCTGTATGAAATGCATAATATTTTGCTCAAACGAGCATTATTTTTTTGAATCAGCAACACAAAATTAGTAAGAAACAAGCATTGGATTTCATTCAGTAGATATGACAAAAAGCGTCATAATTACATTTAAAACAAGTATAATTAGTTTGAACGCAGTGCAAAGTCAAAAAACGACTTTAAGAGCAACAGAATGATCTGCCTAACAGATGCCGTGGGCTGCATGAACAGCTAATTCTGCAAATCAGACCCAAAATCAGTCAGGGCCAAAGTCACTTAGCGAAATAGCGCAATGTGCATAATTACATAATTACGTAATTACCCAGAGCGGAGTCGCTGACAGAGAGTAAACTTCCTCAAGAGAGACAGGAAAGTCGTCTTCGACAAAATTATGCATTTTTATATTCACCATTGTCACACGGATGTTTCAGACCTAATTATTGAGCTATAATGACGGAAATGAGAGTAACTGATGTGTCTGGAAAGTCGTTAAGTGCTCGTATTAATGTTTCCATGGCAACTATAAGATTTATAATGTGAACGCCTCACTGTTTGCCACATTCCTAAAGTACAATCCAGCGTCATGTTAATCATGTTAATCTGCATGAAAAAAAGAGCAATTATGTTTACGGTGTCATTTTAATATTACTTTAAATACTATTATAGTTTCTACTAATATTTTGAATTAGCTTTTTATTTTTAGTAATTTTATGTACTATAAGGTTTTTTTTTTTTTGTGTTTAATTAATTTTTATTACAGTTTTAGTTTTTATTTATTCCCAGGGATTAGTTTTTTCAGTTAGTTGCCAGGGCTTCCTTTCTAATTTTCAATTAATTTGTCTAATATTTATATTTTAGTTCAGCTTTATGCTAATTAACAAAAAAATAGTTTCAGCTGTAGTTTTTGATAACTATAACAACCCTGCTTGAAACCAGGCAAATGGTCCACCGGGGAATGGATCTGCTGAACTGCTTAGTCCTTCAAAATACAGTATTTTCAAGAAGAAAACGAGAAAGAATAATGAGCCTCACTCTGACAGGCTGAAAAAAATAGTGATGCTCCTCCTGCAGAAGGCCTCTTAAATCCAGGGTTATTTTGTGTGGTTGCTAGGCTCAAGTAAAAAGAGTCCATGATATTTTGGTCTCCTATGATATTCAGTGCATGTCTGTGGGATATTGTTTTACCTGATTAAACATGCAGCAAGTTAAAATTGTGCGTCTGATCACAAAGTAAAATAAAACCACACGATTTAAGGAAACATTCATGTGTGGAGCAAAAATGCTTTTGGGTTTGTTCAACGGTTCTTTAGGACAGGTCAGAGATTTCGAAGAGGTCAAGAACAAAGATCTGCTAGAAGAGGAGTTAAAGCGAAGCAAAGCACACCTTTGATATGAGCGAGGCATGTATCTTCTTGATGATGTCGTCCATCTCCATGAGTTTGGGTCCTATCAGAGAGCTGTGGGGTCCGCTGATATGCCCGATGTGGTCTAGACCCAGATAATGCAGAATCAGAATATCCCAGTCATCTCGCTTCAGAGTGCCGTCCAGATGACGGGTCACATTATTGTCCACCTGACGGAACGAGAAGGAAATATTAAAATCTGAGAGAGAGTGAGAGGAAAAGCCTCTAAGACTTCATTAAAACATAAAATAAGGTTAAATGGATCACGAGGAATCAAACTGTGCCTGAAGTAGCCAATGTAACTTTAATCCTGTCTCATATTTGATAAGCAAATTCCTAAAGCGTCTAAACGATCAAGATGATCAAAACCTGTTGCACACAATCTACTACGTCTTCTGTTGTCTGATAGTTTATACTTTTTAGCAAGTAAAAGAGCTAGGCCTGTTAAATGTAACTGTAAAAACGTCCTCCTTCCTTGCTGTGAAATCTTTTCAGATTTTTATAAAGGAAAAGTAAGAATACATTTTATATTGTTAGTAATATTTCAAGATGAACACTTAACTACTGGACTGAAGCAACTTCGATTTACTTGATTATCCAGACATGATTTTTTTTTTTTTTTTTTAAATATCATGTTCAAATTTGAGTATCAAATATGATCGTCAAGTTTTTGTGGAACGATTATTTGTTCATCGCTCAGTCATGCACTGCATTGCATTATATGTTTAATAACTTTAGAGCTTTGGATCATAAAACTAAGCATTTAAATACCATCTTACTAGAAATAGAGTGACAACTGATATGCATTTTATGTACATTTTCTCATTATCTCATTGATGTACAAACAAACACTTTGTCTGTATAAATATCAGCATCTGCACTAAACTGCATTTTTTATTAATAATAAAATCGAGGAATCTTTTCCTCATATGAGCTCCATTTTCTCATATATCATACAACATGAGCTGAAGCCTCGATCATGATACTTAAAAAAAAAAAATGTCAGTGAACTACGGCTCTGTGTAGTGAAAGCCGCTCAATCTGAAAGCAGGTAATGGAGATTTACTATTAATCACAGAACCGGCTTTAATGACGAGATTACATTTACATTTATTCATTTAAGCAATGCTTTTATCCAAAGCGACTTACAATTGCTATATATGTCAGAAGTCGCACACCTCTGAAGCAACTAGGGGTTAAGTGGCTTGCTCAGGGACACATTGGTGTCTCACAGTGGATTCGAACCCGGGTCTCTCACACCAAAGGCATGTGTCCTATCCACTGCGCCAACACCACCACCAGATGCGCATGACAATCGAATGCAATTAATTGCACAGCCCTAATTTCGACCCTGGAAGATTTACAGAACAAACAACTTTTTGAACAAGTTTAGAACTTCTCACCTCTGTGTAGTCGGACACAAAAAATGAGGTAGTGCCGTCATGCTCCAAGAAGTGTTTGGGGAAGAGTCGAACCCAGGTGTCGTCGCCGTAGAAGATGATCCGTTTGCCAGCGCTCTTGGCCTGCCAGATGAGATTGTCCTCCAGCAGAGCTGGAGAGTTCAGGTTCATCACCACGTCTATGAAGCCCGGGATGCTGCCGGTGGTCAGAGCCTGATGACGGACAGATCAAAGAACACAAATATTGCTGTTTAAGAAACCATAAAATATCTTACCTGTCCAAAGAGGCCTTAAAAGAAAAGTTCACCCAAAAAATATAAGTCCCTATGCATAATACAGCTTTCTCCATCTGAACGGGGAGAGAAATATGCACAGATCAAGAACCGTTCACGAGTGTTAATAGTCCAAAACAATCCTAAACAAATGTGCTGGTGGATCATGATGTGAGAGGACAGCAGGAGATGGAATTGTTCACTGGAGGAAGCAATGCTATTATGGAGAATGGACTGGTTTTTTGGCCAGAAGTAGAAAAAAAAAAAGTCGTGATGATGGATTTGTTTCTTACAAACACATATCTCGCTTTAAACGTTGTTAATTGATGGACTGGAGTAGTGTGGATTACTTGTGGATTATTGTGATGTTTTTATCAGCTGTTTGGACTCTCATTCTGACGGCACCCATTCACTGCAGAGGATCCATTTGTGAGTAATGCAAAATTTCTCCAAATCCATTCCTATGAGGAAACACACTCATCTACTTCTTGCATGGGCTGAGGGCGAGTAATTTTTCAGCATATTTAAAAAATATTTTGGTTAACCATAAAATTTAAATTTCAACTGCTCCATTTATGTCTTGTAAACAATACAATATGATATTTCTACAGTTTTGACAGCTGATATAAAAGATGGCTGAGCGCACAGAAATATAACATTTAGGGGTTCGATGGGGGGGGGGGGGGGCACAGACATATTTGACAAGAAATGCCTGTTGTTTTCGGTGTACTTAAAAGATTTCTCAGCTTATAAAGTCTTATAAATTCACACAGTCTGGTTTTGAAAAATAAAAAAAAAATGTGAATCTGAATGTAAATGACCCGAGACACTAAAATAGGCCAGATACCTCATTAGCTATTCTGGGAACAGAACCACAAATTTACAAAATTATAAAAAAAATAAAAAATAAAAAAACATATCTCCCTCACCCTTCTGGAAAACCGAAACATAATTCCCTCAGCCGTTCCTCATCTCTCAGGACCGACATCATCTAATAATGGAAACGAGGAAAACAACACGCGAGGCCACTCCTCCTGTTTGCGGTGTAGATTATAATGAGGGGATTGATTGCAGGACTGTTAGTGTACACAACACAATTACTGTCATCTAGCGTAACATGCTTCTCAGAGAAAATTAACAGAGAGAGATGAGGGGGAAAAAACGGGAAAAAACAGCAGGTGTCATCATAAACATCACTCGATCTCGGTCTTATTAGACTAGTGCTAAAACAGGTGTTTCCATCACTCCGTCTGTCTCTATCATATTGCTTTTTTTTATATTATATTATAGTTTGATTTATTATATAGAAATATCACAAGAAGGTTTTTGAAAGAAGTCTTCTGCTCAACAAGGCTCTATTTATTTGATTAAAACTACTGTAAATATTGTAATATCTTGAAATATCATTACACTTGATTACAAAGTTTTAAATTTGTTAGACCATGTTAGATTTTTTTCAGGAATCTTTGCTGATTGAAAGTTAAAAAAAAAAAAAAGCATTTATTTGAAATAGCATGCTTTTGTAGCATTTGACGCGTCCTTGAAGGATAAAAGTATAAATTTCTTTCAAAACCATAATCTGACAGTCACTTTACAAAATAGCTGCAGCACTAATTTTAATATACAGTATAAAAAACTATATATTTTTGAATGATGTTCCGAACAAATGCATTAATTGCAAGTAAAGTCACCTTTATTTTTATATGCATGGCTTCAATGCAATTTGCTTTAAAATTGCTATTTTGAAATGATTCTCATGAATGAATCAAACTCAGGGTCAAACATTTTAATTCACAGTAAAGTTCAATTCAGGGATCCTATTAAAACATAGTCTTAGCCTGATCTCCCTTGAATCAGTAAAAAACAAATGGACAAATAAAATCTAATTAAAATGATCAAGTAAAAATACTGTGAATTATTTAAAATATTCCATACACATTACACATGAATGATTATATAATTATAGAGAATATAAATATTAATAGCATTCATGCACACCATGGATTCTCGCAGCTGTTCGGTACTTCCTTTCTCATCTCACAGAACCTCCTTGACTAACCAGACTCTGAGCTTTTCAGAAATCACAGGCTAATTGCTTTACTCTTGTCACATTTGTAGTGAAACGTGAGCAATTAGAGGATTCTGGCTCCCCTCTGCAGGAGTATTATGCCGCATTAGAGATTCTGGCACTAGGAAAGCTTTAAATTTGTATGCTTGCTAACTGCTGCTCCTAGAAGCGTTCAAAGCCAGAGAGGATGCCAGCGGCTTTGCTGAACAGAAAAAGCATTTCAGCCAGAAAACCAGTTTCTCCATACAGTTACTGTACATCAGCAGCAGCACATCTGCTAAATGGAGGATCACTTTCAGACAGGAAACTGCTGGGCCTTTTTTGAAACTCAATATTCGTTTGTGAGATGGGAAACATATTAGTGATTCAAAGATTTCATAATAAAAAAAAATGTAAAACGTAAAATGTTTTCTCCACCTTTTATATCCCAGAGTTCAACAAATAATCCCACGCCCCTGATAAGGTCTGCTGTCTGATGGGTTGAGGATGCAGACTGATCTGAATGCCTGAGACGTTCACTAAACTCATAACAACACAATTTAAATGCAGAAAACTATCAGTCGGATCCAAGCTGAAACACTGAAGCTTAAATGCCAATAACAAACTTTGTCAAATATGTGTGAACACCCTGATCTCAATCAATAAAAGGTCACACAGACACCAAAAACAAATGCGTTTTTGTTTAACAGTATGATGAATTAAACATATTATTACCCTTATGGCAGTATTGTAGCGTCTGGGTATGCATGTGCATATGGACCTGGGCTGATTGGGGGCCTCCGAGGGGGACGAATTCTTAATTCATGGCCACAATAAAATATGTATATTTTGTCATGTTATGTGCAGGGCTCAGTTACTTCTTGTGCGCATTTATTATATGGCTGCTGTAGAGCTGCGTCATTCGGTAAAACTACATGCAAAGGCTGCATTGCCACAGTCATATTTTTTTTAAAATAAATAAATAAATTCCTAGGTCTATTTAAAAACTCGTTTGACTCACACCTGCCTCTGAAGTGAAGTGGAGCGCGAGTCTGAAATGTCTCCTGCCGTTTCTCAGTCGTTCTGCGAATGAATAAATGCACTTCTTGTCAAGAGAAAAGGTGACAGAAGCAGCAGTTGTGAGTGGGATGGCCCTGCGTTAATTGCGTTAAATATTTAAAAATCTATATTTTATACAAATGAATTGCCTGTGTTAACACACTAATTTTGACAGCACTAATATAAAGTTTTGGGTTGCACTTTATTTTACAGTATGTGTACTAACAGTGTACTTATCTAAGAAAGTTTTGGTAATACAAGGTAACTACATGGGGTAGGGTTAGATTTAGGGGTAGGTTCAGGGTTAGTACCTAGTTATTACATAGTTATTGTAATTACTATAATAAGTACATAGTATGTACATGAGGAACAGGCCTGTAAAATAAAGTGCAACCAAGTTTTGTTACATTGTGTGAATAAAGTAAATTAATGTTAGATTCCACATACTCCTAAAAATTGACTGATTTATGAAAATAATTAAACAGTGTTGGCAAAGTTATAATGTTGGCATTTCTGAGGTAGCTGTTCTTTTACGACTTATGACTGATGACAAGATGTAATTTGATGATTTTCGAAACACATTTATACACGGAAGGGGGGAAATACAAGATTATTATAATTCAATAGTCTATGTTAAATCACACATAAACAGAACAGTCCAACCAGTTTTAAAAAATAAGTTAGTTTTATGTTTTGACAAAAAACCAGCAATTATTATTTTCACCCCTTAAAGTGTATGCTTTTGGTTGAGACTCAAAAAGTTTTGCTTTCAAGCATGTGTGTATATATATAGTTTCAAAGAGTTTTGCTTCTTTTTTGCTCTTCCACACAGCTCAAAAGAAAAAGTGCTGTCAATCCAGTGGAAACAGACCAATAGAAACTTGTCTTGCATTCATCATAAATTGCAGACTCCGCCCACTAAATTTAAAAATTAGCATTTTTGACACGCAAGCAAACAAAAAACAGTTGCTCAGGTAAACACAAAAGAAAAAAAATAACTTTTGTGACTCAATCAAAACTATATTGGTTGCACAATAAGACAAAAATAGTTCAACAGCAGAGTAGCCACAAAGATCCTTTAAGACAAATCAGCAGAAAAATAACCGTACATCACTACTGCACCATGGACAACAGGAAGTAGTGAGCAGAACTGATTAAAACTGATGTTAACAGCACTCCCTGGGTTTGTTATCTCAGCATCTTCAGACAACTGTAAGAGAGCAGCTTAAAAACACTCGCTGAGCACCCTGAGGCCATCCACGCTTCTTCACATGACACCAGACAGAAAGAAGATTTCTCTTCCGCAGCTTTCTTTTTTAACTTTCAAAGTTGGTCTCTTTTATTTAACACTCTTTCTGAGATGCTGATTGGTGAATTCCCGCCTCCAGACAGGCCGATTTGCAGTTTGGAAATACATCCCGTCTTTTCATGTGTCAATCCTGATGATTGGAGACATGAAAAGTAGGGCAGAAGCAGCATTTTTCTTTACAGCATTAACATAGCAGGCAAAAACCCTGTAAGCTGAGAGCTTATCCCTGCAGGAAAATAAAACAAGAAAAGTTTCTCTATTTACAGAAACAAGACCTTTCAGAATCTGGGAAAAAAATAAAAATGTATAAAAATTTCCTAGGGCCCTAAAACTGTCATTCTTCCAGTTGTTCAATTGGCTCGTCAAATAATTTAATCAAAGGGAAAGTTCACCAACAAATCACTGATGTCACTCGAATCACAAAAACGCTGTGATCAATGTTGTTATAGTTAACTAAATCTAAAGCTAAAATGATTACAGATCACTTTTATTTACAAAAAAAAAAAAAAACTTTAAATACAATAGCTGAAAAACTGAAAGCTTAGGGCGAAAATGAGGACATTTGAACTAAAATAAAGTTTAAGAACTAAAATGACTAAAACTGAAATAAAAACAAAAAGACAAAAGCATGATAAAATTACAAACTAAAAATAGAACAAAAGCTTCAATAATAAAAATAAAAGCTAGAGAGAGAGAGAACTAAAAGAAAAAAAGAGACCTGTCTTCAGAAAACGGAGGCAATATCTCAGCAAAAAAAATCTGCGTATTTACATGAAACTTCCTAAAATGATCAGAGCAGCAACACAGTGTCATTTTTCACAACTATATTATCTTATTATGCTTAAAATGAACCAAGCACTGCCAATTCAAAATATTTTAACATGAAGCATCTATGTTTAAAAATTTCAGGGAGAATACTGGGAAATTATGATTCAATAAGTACATTTTAGCCCTCCATTGCATTTGATTTCATTGTAAATTCATTGAAACTCATCACAGAAGCGCTCAGTGACCCAGACTGAGAGTCCCTTCACCAGGATGTCATGACATCAGCAGCGATCTGGCTCATGTCAGTGTGCCAGTACACTTTTATACCTTATTTACCTCCTAAGTGGTGCACATTAGGATATAAAAGGGTGCATATTAGTTCCTTTTGAAAGGGTACTGCCAGAAGGACAGCTTTAAAAAAAATAAAAAAATAAATCTGAGAGTCTTATTTTAAAGGCGCTGTATGTAAGATTTTGACTCTACTGAAGCACAAAAATATAACATGTTTGCAGATATTTAAGAAACATGCTAAGTTAACTTACTTGTTTATCTGAAAACAGTGCTACAGTCGTTGAAAATGTGTGTTCCGGGCCGGAATGCCGGTCTTTGTTTTGGTTTGTGAAACCCGCCCCACTGCCAATTTAACCAGACGTATTTCATCACCCGGGTTTCCAGCTAGTGGAAAACAGTGTATTTAATTTCATCCATCTTCAAGTCCGCTCGTTCCTGTGTGTGTCATCAATCTGGCAACCTGCATGTTCGTCAAGTCTGAGGAGGAGCAGCTGGGTGAAAAAAAACCCCTCTCCAATATTTTGAATTTGGACTGCAATACCTAGTTCAACCACTCGGTGTCAGTCCTACATACTTTTTATAAAAAAAAATGTAATAAATCATTTTAATTAGTTTTTTTTTTATATGTTCTGTTTATATTTTAATTTAATAAGCTTTAATAAGCTTTTATTATGTGAATTCATGTTTTTGTAATGTTATATTATATATAGTTTTTTATTCAGTTATTTTAGTGCATCAACTTAGAAGAAATGAAAATGACAAATGCTGGCTTAGCAGGTAGATGAAATATAATACATACACACACACACACACACACACACACACACACATATATATATATATATATATATATATATATATATATATATATATATATATAAAATTACATTTTTTAATAAAAATAAAATTTGACAATATTGTTCAATGCTTTTAGTTTTAGTAAAACTAATAACCCTCACCACCCTCATCACAGACTGACTGGTCTTTTAGCATCAACTCTTTCACCCTTTATACGGTAACATCTTGTTGACCAGTGGGGTAGTCGGGCACATTTGCAAGTAAGTATACACCATATTTTTTTCCCTCGGTAAACCCACTTGTTTTGTTGCTTCATAAGTCTAGAATCTACAATAATGTACATGATATTCTCCTTCAATGGTGTCCCATACAGTTGTGTGAACCTCCTGATGTGACAGAAGTCTTATAGGACTTATAGGATAGATCAGGACTGCCATCTGCTGGACACTTGGGTTGGGACACAACTCCTACAGTGCATGCTCCAGAAAGGTCTGAAACTGATTAACAGACCTTATTTACTCCTAGCAGATGCAGAATTATAGATTCTGTTTTTTGTCATGAGCGAAAACTAGTGATATTCCTGTACAAATATCACTGATAACCTCTAACATCGCACACATGAATCAATGATTCTGATCAGCATATGGAAGGAGCTACGTCCTGAGTTAATAAACAGAACCGAATCCATCAACATACAGTGCTTTCTGTCTATAGCATCCACTTCCAAATACTTCCAGTTCATTGAGAGATGTCAGTCAAAAAATCAGCGTTTTCTTCCTGTGGAAATTCATTCAAAAAGTCGCAAAGCTGAGTCCCACATTATGCATGCAACACTATTATTTTCATCCTATTTAAAATAGCATAATTTTGATATAATGTTTTGAATATACATTTAGTTAATTTGCAGCACAAAAAAACAATATTAAATGTAATATTTAATTAACTGTTTAACAATTATTATTATTACTATTAAATGTCAATTATCATTATTATGAATTAGAATTAATTATTTAAATGTATATTATTATATATTTATATTATTAAATATATTTTTGATATTTAGTAGTGTCCCACATTTTACATGCAACACTTGGTTTTCACTCTCTTTAAAATAATGCCATTATTTTGACATGAATTGTTGTATATACGTTTATATTTTTATTTTGCAGCATTAAAAATACAAATCAAATTTAATATCAGAACATATTTGTATTACATATTCATTAATAATAATACTACTTTTACATAATTATATTAGAAGATTTTAAATAAAAAACTAATTTTGTTTTTAAATAATGTCATTATTTGAAAAAAATGGTCCAATATACATTCAATTAATTTGTAGCAAATCTTTTTTTTTAAACAAATAGCAAATTAATCATTATAATATAGTATTATAATTATTATTTTTATAATTATAAATAAGATTAAATATTTATAATAGGAGGAACCAAAGGCAAAACTGAACTAGGTTGAGAAAGGATTTGATTTGTGTGTAATTCACCTTAATTCTGGGCATGGTGACAGTGGGCGGTCTGGCTTTGGCGATGAAGCTGTGAGAAGAGCCTCTCTCCACCACATGACTGGTGTAGGGCATGAACCTGCGGCCATCAGAGCCGAACACAAAGTCCTCTCTGAGAGCGTCGATCAGGACGATCACCACCCGCTTGAACAAAGGCTCGGGAACTTTGCTGGTGTTTGGCTCACTACCTGCAGGACACACAACTACTCAAGAATCTCTGCTGCATGCATGCTATGAACTCTGATCTCAGAATTATAATTAGAGATTTTAAAGAAGGGGGATTTAGCTGCGAGGCTGGAATTAAAACACTGGAATTAAATCCTCAATATTAATCCCCAAGATTTATTCGGATTTGGACATACAGAATAAAACAGACTGAGATATACGAATTAACTGTACACTTTAAACCTTTAGCTATATTTGCCACTATTCTTCAAACCACTAGGTTATACCCATTTAATATGATTCCCTATCCATTTATATATTTTAATAAGTACAGGTAGGAATAAATATGTTGTTTAATTTTTACATAATTCTATCTGTTGTGCTGAATGACAATGAACATTGTTTCGACAATATTTTGATATTTTACTTTCACAAAAATTAATTTAAACATTAGACACTTCACTTGCATTTACTCGTATGCATGTATACGTTTTTCCATATATTTAAAATCATTTAAAATGAATTACATTTGATAAGACAGCAAAATGGAACATATAATTATTTATAATATTTTGTACATTCAATATTTTAAAAATATAACAAATTTAAAGTATGCGAGAGTATAGAATTATCTTTAAAAAAAATCCTGAAAATGAGGAATAATTAGTATTAATTAACATATTAATCTTTTTTTTTTTTTTTTTTTTTTTTTGCCTTAATACCTCACTCTAAAAGCATCCCCATCAACATAATTAATAACTCTGTGCGTGTTACCCGTCTGTGGCTCTGCAGGAACATGACTCTCTGTGCTCTGGGCTGAAAGGGATGATTTGACAGGAACAGGGAAGAATCCTCGCAGGAAAAGAGCGATGGACACAATCTCACACACGAGACACAGTAAAGCAAACAGTGATGAGCTCAGCTTCATGATGAAGATCAATAACTGTCATCAACAGGACTCATCACACTCATAAGAGGACACAAACACCGGCAGATGTCCAGCCTGCAGTATGATTCTCACTGACCGCGATCAGCAGTCATTTTCAACAGAAACGACGACCAATGAAGCTTCTGCAGGATTAGTGTTTTTAAATTCTCATTTCCGTGTTGTGCAACAAGGGTCACTACGGCAACTCAGAAGGATCGCTCCTCAAAACGTTTCTCGGACTCTTATTTTGTAACCAGAGCCAGAACTCTTATTTTAATTGTTTCATTTATGTTTACATTACATTTAAACGTACTACATACAGTTCTGAAATATCTAAAATTGTATTGTAATTTATATAATAAATAACTATAGAAAATGAAATGTCATGAAGATTTTTTACAGTGCAGTAATTAATGTTAACATGATTAATGATCTTAAAACTGTATTAGTAATTGTTGAAATTAACATTTATAAATGCTGCAGACTTATTGTTCAGTGTTAATGTTAGCCAATGTAGTTAAATATTGTTTACAAAATAAAACTATTTGTAAAGTGTTATCTCATTGTAAAAGCAGTGGCCCACTGAATTAGTTTATATGAAGACCATGAAGTTTACCAGGGCAAGGCTTTTTAGGGCATGAGAACAGCTGCATTCTGGGATTGGTCTGAGGTGGGCTGTATCAGATACACAGGCTCTGGTGTATTTGGAGGGGTTTGGTGTTGAAGCAGAGCGGTAAATAAATCCCTGAGGCACATCCAGTGGCATACATTCAATTAAAAATACACTTTCACTGATTTAGTAATAAATATGAAAAAAAAAACTTTTTTATAGAATTACTTTTTCAGATTTTTGTCTATGAAATATTTACAGATATAATTACCATTTAGATATTTATTTTAAAGAAGGAAAAAAAAAGAAAAAAAATATATATTTTCTTTTAAATATTTAAAGGTATAGTTTCCCCAACCAGATATAAAGCAAGATATTTTTGAAGAATTATGGAAGAAAACAAAAATAAATAAATCATGTATACTAATAATTTATACTGTATTAACGTTTAATGATATGAAATAAATTAAAACAATTAAAACTGTAAGAAACCGTTTTTAAAGTTTAAGATGTGAATTGCATTTTAATGTATAGATTTAATATTGCATTATAGTAAAGACACGACACATGGCAAATCTTCTTTTGCAATTTATGGCTTATAAATGCTCTAGACTATTTTGGTAAAAATACAATCCTATAATAATAACAATATTATTAATAATAATATCAATATCAACAGAACTTTCACAATAACTGTACATGACATATTGCACGATTAAAAGCTTTCATAGTGCTCACAATAATATGTAGTCTTGATTTCTTCTTTTAACACATGTGTAACACTCGTTCCACTGTTATTCACATTATACAGCAAAACCCCCGAGAGGAAAACGAAAGAGAGAAAGAAAAGCAGAAGATGACAGCTGGCAGTGGATGTGGGCTGTTCCTCCAGAAACACATCGACGGATTAAAACACAAACATATTCATGACGCTCTCTTGATCCAGCACTACAGAGTCAAGTGTTTCAGAAATAAAACAACAGGGCAAAAAAAACACACGGTGAGCCTCTGACGTGATGTGGGGATGTTCAGGCGTGTACGGCCTCCACGCTCAGCTCGGGATAGAGTTCTGTAAGCAGCATCTCCAACCAGATCTAAAGAGAAACAGAGAAGTGTCTATTAGCAACACTCATTAATCATCAATCATTCATCCCACCGCTAGATGGCGCTACAGTATCAGCACTTTATAAAACGAGAAAACATCAAAAGGTGCTAATATAAACTCACAATGTGATAGAATACTAGCGAAAAAGTTATAATCTTAACCTTTAACTCCATACCGAAGTCCCAGATAGCCAGACAATGAAAATATAAATATAATTTTTTTAAATAAAAATTATTCGTGTTTGGGATGCTGTGAGCACGGAGACTGTAGTGTATATCGTAAGTTTTAAAGCATTTAGCTTAAATTATTAATATGTATAAACAGTGCTCATAAACGTGGCACGTTCGCGACAAAAAAATATGTGCAAACTGTAATGAAGCAGAGATCAGTTAGTTCCTCACTTTCCGCGCTGACGCAGAGATCGTTCGCTTGCTTTAGTGAAAGTATAACGTGTCTAGCGTTTTCTACTCGTACATTACACGTCACGCCCTGATGTCACGTGTCGTTACGGGATCTTTAACGGCTTGTTTGTGAAAGCACGCACAATATTCTGTGTAATCACTGGCAGTGTGAAAGTGCAAAATTTAGCGACCCGGGTACAATTGCCGGAACACTTTAGCCGTGTATTTGCCGGAATGGCAGTGTGGAAGGGGCCGACCCGACCCCGACCCAGGTGTAAAGCGGGAATCAATCCCGGAACGTGTTTGCTTTCACACAGCAGGTGACCCGGCAATGTTCCGGAAATTTTCCGGGTCCGACGTGCAGTGTGAAAGGGGCTTAACTCTGTTGAAGCAATAACAATTAAAATTAAGCTTAGGGATAAAAATATATTTAAATAATTAAAATAGTCACGCTTTTATTGACGTGTGTATTGGCTCACAGTATATGTTTTAAATAAACATTAATTTAAGTTCAAACGCCTCATGGGATAAAAGAGCTGAGGTACACTGAAGAAAGTTTTTTAAGAGGCAAAGAAAGCTAATACAATTCAATGAAGATTACATTTCTGAATTATCTACAGAAACAGACATTATTTGGTCAAAAGTACATCCCATCTTCATCTCGTCTTCAAAGGAAGAGTGGAAAATGCTTGAGGGACACTTCGACGGATGGGAAAGTGTGTTCAGTGAAACGAGAGCTGAGATGTAAACAGACTCGAGCCGTGTTGACGGTCAGTCACAGAGCGTCGGTGACTTACGTAGAGAAGATGTCTGTTGGCACTGGTCTCCTGAAGTGCATTGAAGATCCTGATGATCCCGTATCTCGCGTTCTGATGCCCCACGAGATTCTGAAGAGCATCTAAACAACAAAAACAACCATCTTTGCTCTTATTACACAGAATCTGCTTTCTAACCTTCCGAAGAAAGATGAAATCTTCATTAAAAAGCGGTTTTGATGGTTGCTGGTCTCTGTTGGATAAATAATATTAATAATATAATAATAATTGTGTGACAGGAATTACTGTAATTACAAAAAAGATACTTATATATATATATATATATATATATATATATATATATATATATATATATATATATATAAACGTTTTGCTAGAAACAATTTAATTGTTAGAGGCTTCAATTTTTAAAGGTTGTTGGTAACTGCTTAACATTTTTGTTTTCAGTGTTTCGTAATAGCCATAATGTTTTTATTTATAATAGAAGTGTTCATGGTGCATTTTCGTTTTCCTTCAGTGTTGCTATTAAAAAGCTGAAAAAAAAAAACCATAAATCAAATGAAACAAAACCTTAAAATAAAAATTGCAAATTAAAAACCCTTGAAAAAAAAAAATAAAAAATAAATAAAATGAATACCAATTGAAAATGCCTTGGCAACTGACTGAAACCAAATGAGCTGAAGGTCTAAAATGACTTAAACGGAAATAAAAATAAAGCTAAATAGAAACAGCATAAAGTTATTAAAACCCAAACTAAATTTAAAATGAAAACTGAAAATAGAATCACTAATTCAAAATATTATTAAATGCTTTAATAGTAAAACGATTTATTTATTGTTTTCTCAAATAACACTTCAGTATTTCCCGAGAGTATCTGCAAGTGAATTTCTGTTCACAAACATGGTTGACCTGAACACTCATCAGTTTGATATTTCGTCTGACCTGGGATGTTGTCTAGAAGCTTCTGTTGGGCTCTCTCCTTGGTTTCTCTGCGTTCACTCTCTGAGCGGCTTTTGTTATGAGGTGCGAGTTTCCCGTTGGGCCAGAACGTGTCCCGGAATATATTAATGTAGTAAACCAACATCTGCTCACTGAAGATCCAGTTTACAGTGTCTCTGATTTGCCTGCAGAGGACGAGAGACAAAGATCAGCTCAGTGAGCTTGTCTAGCACGTTTCCATTACGTTCCTCCATTAATGCTTACTTGTTTATCGTCCGTCCAAACGTGACCTGAACTAGTGCAATTAGTGTCTTCCGCACCCACTTAAACACTGCAGAAAGAAAAACACACAAGTAACAGAAACCTTCTGACTTAACCTTTTTTCTTTTTTTTTTGCAAGATACTTTTATTTAGCAAAGGATGCATTAAATCGATCAAAAGTGATAGTTAAGACATTTATAACGATGATATCATGCGTCTTTTTTCATATTTTTGCTCAGATAAAGTAACTTACAGTACTTGCATTAGTGTTTCAATTCAGCATTAAAAGTGTTGTGTTTTTCCTGTGGTGTGAGTTTATAAACCAGCGTTTGTGTGTTTAGCCTTTAGCAGCAGACAAGCATCAGTCACACTGTCCTGTGCTCAAAGATGTGTTGAGTTTCACACGCTCACAGTCTGACTGCACACATTGCATCACTGCGGCTGACAGGAAGTCATTTGTTGTACTCACTGCCCCGGAGTTCAAAGATCTCTCCGATCAGCATGAAGCAGGGCTCAGCCAGCGCATCCTTCTTCACGTCCGTCTCATCGCCGTAGTCTGAGAGGTCGCTGTCATCCTCACCTTCATCCTAACACACACACACACACACACACACAGTCAGATTCATTACATCCGACCTGACATCTGGGCCAAATCTCTTCTGCTTTTTAGGATCGTCATTATTGGTTTGGTGAGTCCAATCAAATGTGCCTTTGAATTTAGTCTTCGATGGATAATTGAAGTGGATCACACAAATGTTCTTTATTTTATTTAATATAATTTAATGCACTGCAAAAAAATAAATAAAAAATAAATAAAAAGTATTGGTTTTTTAGGACAAATATCTGAACATTCTTACTGTAAATCAAGATAAATTTACATGAGAAGCAAAATAACAGAAGATTACAAGTCGGGTTTCCTGAAAAACGTATCAAAATCAAGTGACTTTAGACTGAAAACAAAAGCTAAATATCTGCCAATAAAATCACCAAAAACTAAATATTTAGTTTTAAGATTTTTAAGGTACTTTTTTCTTGGTTGAAGGATAAAATCAATATTTTTTTTTATTTAATTTGTAATTTGCTTCTTAAGTGTATGTATATATATATATATGTGTGTGTGTGTGTGTGTGTGTGTGTGTGTGTGTACTTGTTTTTCTATTCTGGTGGGGACTTAAACCTGAATACACAAAGACTCATGGGGACTTGTGTCACGGTGGGGACCTAAATTGAGGTCCCCACGGGTAAACAAGCTAATAAATTACACAAAATGAAGTTTCTTGAAAATCTAAAAATGCAGAAAGTTTCCTGTGAGGGTTAGGTTTAGGGGTAGGGTTGGTGAAGGGCGATAGAAGATACGGTCTGTACAGTATAAAAACCATTACACCTATGGAGAGTCCCCACAAGGATAGCTGACCAGACGTGTGTGTGTGTGTGTGTGTGTGTGTGTGTGTGTGTGTGTGTGTGTGTGTGTGTGTGTGTGTGTGATATATATATATATATATATATATATATATATATATATATATATATATATATATATATATACATACATATATACATACATACATACATACATACATACATACATACATACATACAAACAATAAATAATAAAAAGTAAAAGCTAATTAAATACTGGAAAACAGGGATTTTTTTTTATGCTATAAGCAAATAGTTTTTTATCATGTTTTGTTACAGAACATAGATAATGTTGCTACTTTTCTTCTCAAGTAAGTGTTTTTTGCTGAAAAACAGCTAGCACAGCTGAAAACTAATTTCACAGTATTTTCACCCATTATATTTTTAAATTGTATTCATTTTTAATATATTATACAAGCATGTATTCAGCAGATGTGTGTGTGTGAGACAAATGTGTACTTAGAAGTGAGCTAAATCTGACAAAACCTTCCTCATTTGTAAGAACAAGATTTTATTTTAATATTTTCACATGCAAGCCTTCTATGAGGGTGATGGCTCATAATTATCTGTAAAAACCAGTTTATTGTCTATTCACATTAAAGGTGTCATGAGTTGAGAAATCAACTATTACTTGAGCTTTTGATTTATAAGAGATCACTGTGCTAAAAGAATATCCTGTAAGTTTCAGAACTGAAAACGTCCCTGCTACTGAAATAAAAGCTTTTATTGACACCAGACCCAGCGAACACCAGATCCTGGAGTGTGCCTATCTATAATGTGTGTGTGTGTGTACCTCCTGGTGTGAGAAGAAGTCTCCCGGCAGTCTCTCCAGGAAGGATGCGAGAGAGAAGGAGGATTTCTTCTGGATGTCGATGACCTTCAGGTGCTCTGGTGACGGACTGAGAAACGCGTACAGCGCCTCACTCTGACACATGCGCTCATCTGTCAACACTTTCTACAGAGGAAAAAAACATGTACAAACTAAAACTTCATCAATCTAAAAATACAGTTCTTCAAATCACAGCACTGAATTAAATGAGAGCAGAAATATACAGAAGCACAGATCCAGATGCTTGGCCAAGCATAGACTCCCGCTGTCCATCGGTGACTGATCAGAGGTCAGAGATGTGACGGAGCAGGTGACTCAAACTCAACTGACACGGTCCAAAGCTTTAGCAAGCATGATAATGATGGAAATCTCAAACATTTAAACCTTTAGTTAGTGCTAGATGATGATATATGTCTTAAACATATCATATCATCATGGATATTTAATTATAAGGTGTAAAAAAAATTAAATATCCAATAAAGATGAATGGGAAACAAATCCAATTGATAACAGATATAGTGCTGATAAACTGTATCTCTAAAAGCCATTCTTTAGTTTTAAGTACTTAAAAGAAAAAAAATGTGTGGTATAAATGTCCAAAATGTAATTTAATTTAATTTAACTTAATTTAACTTAATTTAACTTATATTAAATTTTTATTTAATTTTTATTTAATTTTTATTTTATTTAATTAAATTTAAATTGTTCCCTTTAGTATAATTTGTCATGATCTTTTGATAATTATTAAGCAATGAAGCAATTTTGTTTTCAAATGTAATAAATATAAAAAATAAATAAATAAAAATAAAAACTTGAGATGAAAATGAGACGATTAAGGTCATTAAGTGTTTAAAACATAACATATTTTGGCCTTTTTTATGAAAATGTACATTTTGTTCAGTTGTTCATGTTTTTGTATATATAAAAAAACTTTATAAAAAAAATAATGACTCAAAAATGTATTACAAATTAGAAAACACACAAGTCAAAGGTTATTTGTTTTCACTGGCGCATTCTTTTGTTTGTGACATCACAAAGGAACATTCATCACATAGAGCTCAGCCAGGTTTAAATTGAGACACTTTTTTATTGAACCCTATGTAGAGACTATTGAATGCTGATTTTAGTGAGCAGTGCTCAGGTTCAGACCCTGCTGAGGTCTTCAATGAAGCTCTAGAGGAGACACATTCATTATTTCAGAACACAAAGTCCACAGGCTTTTATGCTGACAAATCTGGTTATAATGAGACTACAAAAGACTCACCTGTAAAAATGTGTTAAGTTGGTTTTTGGATTTGTCAAGGAATTTTTGGTCGATGGATTTGAACGGCAGTTTACTGAGTGAGGGAAGCTGGACTTTCTTGAGTGACGGGAAACACTGCAAAAGATAAACGGTGTATAAAAACCAGGCTGTGGTTTGTGTTCTGTCATGCATAATGTGTATCAGAACTAATAATGTACAGCAGCATGATGTGTCACTACATTAACTGCCACAGGAACACGACGACGGTTCAGTGGTATCTGAAACATGATAAATCACACATCAGAGGTATGGCATCCTACTGTAAATATCAGCTGTACCTCCGTCAGCTTCCTGTGCAGAGCCTGAAACTCGCAGAGCTTCCTGGAGACCGTCCAGCGGTTGTTCTTACAGTCGTCATCGTCGTCTTCAAGAAGGCTCACGGCTACAAAGTAACACGCCATCTGCTCTCCGTTCTCCTCAGAGGCCTACCAGATACACACAAATGCAACAAATTAAGCCTTTGACTCCAAAACTATGGCAAAATAAAACTATTGATGGGGCTTTTCACAACCAGCTGTGTACGAACACAGAACAGCGACGGTTCATTAAAATACACTGATCACTTTACATTATGAAAATATAAAAACACAGGTGAACCGATTAATCACTGTGGCTTTAAGGATGTCGTGACAGCCAAATAAAACGCCAGAGACATCAGGCAAATGATGCTACAATATGTGGCGATATGGCAATATGGCGATCATAGAACTATAACAACTGCAAGTAACAGTGAAGTCAGAATAAGTGAAAACACTGTTACTACAGTATGTCACTGTTAAGTAATTTGTGTTTCTGGTCTAATTCTTGTGGTTGCAGTGAACAGCATGTAAACAGGACTCTACCAAAAGTTGCATCACATCCCCTTCTGGAATTTTTTTTTAAATTCAGCATGGGAAAGTTAGCAGGATTTCCAGGATTACCAGATTTACCATCTCATCTTGGTCATGACTCATGACAGAAAAATTAGATATAACTTTACATAGACAAGTTTAGCAAGTGTGTTTCTATCACACTAGGCTCATGCTAATACTTTATTTTATTTTATATTATATTACTTTTTACTGATGGGCAAGATTTTTTTCTTTTTCCCTTTTCCAAAATATTTGTATTCGGTTAACCGAAGGGTTTTTATCGTTAACTAAACTAAACTAATATATACATTTAACTGAAATATAACTTATTTCAGTTAAAATAAAATAAAATAAAGTCTTGAGACTAGTGTGATAGAAAAACTTGTATGAACAAAAATAAAGTTAGTGCTGAAAGTGCTAAATTAGTGCTGGGCAACAGAATATTTTTTTAATCGTGATTAATTGCATTGTTATACACAAAACTAATGATGTTGGAATATTGTACACTATTTTCATTTAAAAGTACTGCTATATGAGCAAAAGTGCAAAAACATTTGTAACCCTGGACAACAAAACCAGTCTTAAGTCGCTGGGGTATATTTGTAGTAATAGCCAAAATTACACTTTATGGGTCAAAATTATCCACTTTTCTTGTATGCCAAATATCAAAACTACATTTTTGGTTAGTAATATGCATTGCTAAGAATTCATTTGGACAACTTCAAAGGTGATTTTCTCAGTATTTTGACATTTTTGCACTCTCAGATTCCAGATTTTGGTTCCAGATGTATCTCGGCCAAATATTGTCCGATCCTAATAAACCATACATCAATGGAAAGCTGAATTTTTTCCAAAAATTGACACTTAAGACTTAAGTTTTGTGTTCCGGGGTCACATTTGTTTATGATTTATTTACAATTAATGAATGAAACAGACTACCAGGGAACAAAATTACTGAAGCTTTAACAAAATTTTAAATGAAAATGAAAAATATAAAAATGTAAAATAAAAATGCTAAAAAAATCTATAGTATATTAAATTCACTAAAATAACAATGGTTAACTGCCATTATGCTACAGATGTTGTTGCTTGAGCTAAACTTGTATGTACCCAGAATGTTTTCCTGTACAGTATTCAGGAGTCAGGACTGACCTCTGCGGTGCTGATGACGGCTCTCCAGGTGCCCAGGTTCTCACACCAGCAGTCCGTCCGTGAAATGTGCAGCTGGAGGTCGCTGTGCTCCTTCTCCATGGTGCAGATTTCCTCTTTCAGTAGTGACACAATCTAAAAGAAGGGCATTTTCATAAGTTCCAGCACATCAGAAGGAGAAGGAAGAGGCTGCTCTGAAGAAAAATGGAAATGCTGACTCTGAGAAATCTGCCAGCACAGCAATAAATAGACCATTAGAGAACATGATGAGACCAGTTCTTAAGATTGCATTTATTTGATCAAACACACAGCAACAACAGTAATAATGTGGAATTTAAAATAACTGTTTTCTGTTTGAATATATTTTAAATGCAATGTGTTCCTGTGATCAAAGCTGAATTTTCAGCCTCATTACTCCAGTCTTCAGTGTCACATGATCCTTCAGAAATCAGTCTAATATGATGATGATTAACTACTGATTCAAGAAACATTTCTGAACATGTTGAAAACAGTTGTGCTGCCTCATATTTTTGTGGAAACCATAAGACATGAGACATTAAAAAAAAAAAAAAATAATAATAATAATATATATATATATATATATATATATATATATATATATATATATATATATATATATATATATATATATATATATATATATATATATATATATATATATATATATATATATATATATATATAAAAAACATATATAATATATATTATATAATTTATATTAATAATATTAAAAAAAATAAAATAAATATATATATATATATATATATATATATATATATATATATATATATATATATATATATATATATATATATATATATATATATATATATATATATATATATATATATAAATAAATGTCTTCACTGCCCGTTTTGATTAATTTAATGCATTCTTGCTGAATAAAAGTATAGATTTCTTTAAAAAAAAAAAAAATCTTCCTCACCCAAAACTTGTGCGGTCTTCGGTCATTTCCGACCGGAATATTTTACGTTTTGAAATGTTAAAAATCACAGCTTCATCGGAATGATATGAAATGCGGTGACTTTCATGGCATTTGGGGTGTGAACATACAAAAAAAATTGAGGGCATGATTCGAACAGTCTAAGTGGGCGTAAAAAAAATAGTAACACTCAGGGTCTTCGGTCAAAAATGACCGTCCATAGGAAATGAATGGGAAATAGACAAAAATACAACAATTCAGAGAATATTTGTGTACACAATCTACAAATCGATCACAAAACTGAAAAAAAGTGCACAGCAGTGAAGGGATAACACTATAAAACATCAAGAGTGTGATATTGACACATCCAATCACACACAGATGCACACACACACACACACACAAACACACACACACACACATACTTACACATAGACACCTATGAACTACTGTGTCTGTAACACAGAGCAAAGTTTTGAGAATGTGAAATCCATTCAATAATTCAGTCATAATGCAGAGAAAATCTAACAGCAGTGAAGGTATGACACTCTAAATAATCACATACACACACACACGCGCGCGCGCGCACACGCGCGCACACACGCACACACCTATGACCTGCTGTCTGTAAAACAGCGATGAGAAGCAAGCGCTGCCTCTTGGGTTTGTCAGTGCACTTAGAAACTCAGACTTGGTCCTTTGCACCATTCTGAGGATTCTTATTTTTTATTTTTTTGCAGGAGCTCTGTGCCACTGAACAATATGTTCAGGTTTGATTGCAATCATAATGCAAAAACTTTAATGCAAATAATGCATGAAATCATTATTTATAACAGAAGAAATATAAAAAAATATACAAAAAGTACTCTTTAGAATGTATTAATATATATTCAAGTCCACTACTTAATATGAGTAAGCAATTATGTCTAAAAACAATAAGGGAATTCACAAGCCTCTCTATAGATTCCTATACTGGTAATAAGTGGTTGCACCATGCACTTACATGTTTTTCTTTCTTTGCTCTGACCAGGTGGCGCTAAAAAAATCTTCAAAAAAAATGTATTTGAAAGGCCTAGTCTCTGGTTTAATCTGAAATACAACATTAATTCGAAAATAATTTAGAAAAATTAGAAAAAAAAAATTATGTACTATTTTCTATGAGAAAAATTGTTCATAATTATTGCATAAATATGAATTAATACCTTAAAATTTTCTCAAAATACAAAAGAAAAAAGAAAAAATATTATTGAATAAAAATATATTCCACTGATTTTACTGGGGGGCAAAAAAGTTACATTTTAGGTGTCCGGTCACTTATGACCCCTGAAGACCCTGAGTGTGACTCCCAAATGAGGGCCGCACAAGGGTTTAAACAGCGGTTTATCTATAAGCAGTGTCTAATAAAGGTGCATCTCAATAAATTTCAATGTAGTGGAAAAGTTAGTTTATTCCAGTAATTCAACTCAAATTCTGAAACTTGTGTATTAAATAAATTCAATGCACACAGACTGAAGTAGTTTAAGTCTTTGGTTCTTTTAATTGTGATGATTTTGGCTCACATTTAACAAAAACCCACCAATTCATCTCAACAAATTAGAATATGGTGACATGCCAATCAGCTAATCAACTCGAAACACCTGCAAAGGTTTCCTGAGCCTTCAAATGGTCTCTCAGTTTGGTTCACTAGGCTACACAAGCATGGGGAAGACTGCTGATCTGACCATTGTCCAGAAGACAATCATTGACACCCTTCACAAGGAGGGTAAGTCACAAACAGACACTGCCAAAGAAGCTGGCTGTTCACAGAGTGCTGTATCCAAGCATGTTAACAGAAAGTTGAATGGAAGGCAAAAGTGTGGAAGAAAAAATGCACAACCAAATGAGAGAAGCACAGCCTTATGAGGATTGTCAAGCAAAATCGATTCAAGAGTCTGAGTGAACTTCACAAGGAATGGACTGAGGCTGTGGTCAAAACATCGAGAGACACCACACAAAGACGTGTCAAGGAATTTGCTGAACCACAGACAACGTCAGAGGCATCTTACCTGGACTAAGGAGAAGAAGAACTGGACTGTTGCCCAGTGGTCCAAAGTCCTCTTCTCAGATGAGAGCAAGTTTTGTATTTCATTTGGAAACCAAGGTCCTAGAATCTGGAGCAAGGGTGAAGAAGCTCATAGCCCAAGTTGCTTGAAGTCCAGTGTTAAGTTTCCAAAGTCTGTGATGATTTGGGGTGCAATGTCATCTGCTGGTGTCGGTCCATTGTGTTTTTTGAAAACCAAAGTCAGTGCACCAGTTTACCATTACATTTTGGAGCACTTCATGCTTCCTTCTAGCTGAACAGCTTTTTGAAGATGCTGATTTCATTTTCCGGCAGGATTTGGCACCTGCCCACAATGCCAGAAGCACCAAAAATAGGTTAAATGGCCATGATTCTGGTGTGCTTGACTGGCCAGCAAACTCACCAGACCTGAACCCCAGAGAGAATCATTGGGGTATTGTCAAGAGGAAAATGGGAACCAGGGAGACCAAACAATGCAGATGAGCTGAAGGTCACTGTCAAAGAAACCTGGGCTTCCAGACCACCTCAGCAGTGCCACAAACTGATCACCTCCATGCCACGCTGAATTGAGGCAGTAATTAAAGCAAACAGAGCCCCTACCAAGTATTGAGTACATGTATAGTACATGAACATCCAGAAGGCCAACAATTCACTAAAAAAAAATGTTTTCTTCTTTTTTTTCATCGATGAAGTATTTTAATATGTTGAGAACAAAAGTTGAATTATTGAAATAAATGAACTTTTCCACGACATTCTAATTTATTGAGATGCACCTGTACAGCAGAAAATAAAACTCCTAAAATCAATGCATTCTAATTCAAAAAGAACAAAACCGCAAACAAGTTCAGACATCACTTATCAGTGTTGCTTCATCTACACCAGTAATATGTGGTTTTCAAAAGGAAGTTCACACCAATATTTTCATCATGGCTGGCATGGCCGTTTATATTCAGACCGCAGTGACCGCAGGCTCACACAGTGACAGAACTCAGAAGTCAGTACTACCATTATTTCACATTACTGGGGCTATAATTCTGGATGTACCTTTTTGTCAGGTCGCGGTGCATTCTGGATAGAGCCCAAGGCATGGCGTTTGTACTCCAGTCTCTCGTACAGCTGGTGTAGTTTGGTGGCGGCGTAACTGGCCTGTTTGTTGATGCCTTTGCTGCCCTCATCCAGGGCCACATCCCCTCCTTCCATCACCGGACCCTAAACACACAGAAAAATGCAAGAGGAGTGTCACAGAAAATGACGATGGAGTCTTTGGATTCATGTTGTGTTAAACTCACTGCGTCGTCTTTCTCCTCGCTGCTGGACTGTGAGCTGCTCCTTTGCTCATCTCGTTTAATGAGCCGCTCGTACAGGTCGCTCACCAGGAAGGATGGGTAATAGCGCTCCTTCATGGTCTCGTACACGTCTCCCTGGATCCTGAGGAACACGTCTGTACCCTTGTTCCCCACCAGCGTCTGCTGGATCTCTTTATAAAGAGCCTTCTCCACCGGGATCTCCCTGCTCTCCACAAAGAAGTTCTGGTAGATCTCTCCCACCAGCTGCGGCACTTCATTCTGCACAGAGGAAGAGGAAGAAGCTCAATGAGGGCATTTCTCTGAAATTCAAGCTCACAGTTATTTCATTCATTTCTTTAAAGCTGCAGTAGGTAACGTTTGTAAAAATATATTTTTTTACATATTTGTTAAACCTGTCATTATGTCCTGACAGTAGAATATGAGACAGATAATCTGTGAAAAAATCAAGGTCCTCTGGCTCCTCCCAGTGGTCCTATTGCCATTTGCAGAAAGTCATCCGCTCCCAGTAAGAAACAACCAATCAGAGCTGCGGTCCGTAACTTTGTTTGTGTTCAAAATGTAGAAAAATGTATATAATAAGCGAGTACACCATGAATCCATTTTCCAAACAGTGTTTTTGGCTTGTCCTGAATCACTAGGGTGCACCTATAATAAGTGTTTATATTCGGACTATTTTAGATTGCTTCGTGGGCATCGCGGCGGAGTAACCCAGTACCTGTGTGGTTCTTCATAGACATAAACAGAGAGAAGTAGTTCCGGCTACAATGTTCTTCCGCAAGACGCAAGCAGTTCTTTTTATTAACCGCTAGAGCGTGAAAAAATTTCCCTACCGCAGCTTTAACAAGCGATTGATTAAATAACAAAAATAATAATACAATAAAACTATACATTTAGCATCGATAGCAAAACATTTGACATAAAAATACTGTTTTTATGTTTTTTCGTAATTCCTATCATTTTCAATAATGAGTTTTAATAAAATAATTGTTTATATACAGTACTGTGCAAAAGTCTTAGGCCACTGGTTTCATTTTTACCAACAACAACAAAAAGGTTTTAAACCAGTTATTTCTATCTTTTGAAGAAACAGAAAAAAAAATCCGGAAGAACACTGGTTCTTCACTGGTAATGTCTGAACCAACAAGCAATAAAACATAAGGCTAATCTTAAGCGTTTGGTTTGGTTTTATGATGAACAGATGCTAACTGTTAATAAGATATACAACAACATTAAACAGATTATTGCAAATCTGCCGTTGCATAGAAATGTACCAAATGTACCCCCTCAAACATTTATCAGCTGACAGCTTCATAAATAGCCTTGTTTTTATTCAATATTCAATACACAGCACCAGGGGTTTTCAGCCTTTCCGGACATGCACGCCCCCTCAGATTTGTCCAATTTCAATTTTCAAATTTTTGGTTTGTACTGTAGTATCACAGAACTCACTCCTCCACCATGAATAAATCGCCATGCAAATTTTAACAGACGTCCCCATGAGAAAGACTTATTGTCTGAATCGGACTAATGCCTCTTTGACTCGTCTGCTGACAGAGCTTCAGCTCAAGGTCTTGGCGTTCTGCTGACCTTGTTGGCGCTCTTGAGCATCTCCACCAGCTCCCAAAAGCTAATCAGAGCCCTCTTATCCACGCGCTCCATGTAGACACGGAAATGCCCGCGGTACACTGCATTTGACATGATCTCCTCAAACTGAAGTATCTGTGAGAGGACAAGAAACAAATGAAGCAGACGGCGTTGTTATTAAAAACACTTCAAAGCATGACACTGTAGAGGAAGTGGCATTTAATCTAAAGAAGGCTGGGTAATTTATCACCGACGCCAGCTGAAGAGGATGTTTCAGCTCACCTTTAAAAGGGATTCTACACTCCACATTTTTTCCCTTGTTAGTCAAGGTTTCTCTTCATTTTTGCTATTGTACCATTAAGTGAATGCATTGTAAATGTTGGCTAACCTCCACCCTAGTTGCAAAATTCACACCAAAGTAGCTGAAATCATTCTAATATGCTTATTTGCTGCTCAACAAACATTTCTTATTATTATCAATTGTGCTGCTTCATATTTTTGTTGTTTTTTTAGATACTTTGATGAATAGAAAGCAAAAAAAATAGCATTTAATAGCAATTAATAAATGTCTTCACTCACTTATTTAGTTTAATTGTTTTAGTTAAAGTTGTAGTATTTTTTGTATACGTTAAAAATATGTCTATATAGTTTTTAGTTTATTTTAGTACATAGTTAAATAGAAAAATAATATAATATATCTAGCAAGTTAACATTTCCAGAAGAATGTTAAGAAACACAAACTCACAGCATGTTCAGAGGAAGAGTTTGCATCCTGAGCGGCTGAGATGGAGATGCGCTCCACGTTTACATATGATGACAACACAATACGCGTCAGACTTTATTTGCGTTCCCAAATGAAACCCAAACAAACAGCACATGCAATAAAAGACTGAATAATATAATGCTAGCACTATCAAAGGTTTTACAACTTTATTATAATATCACGAGACTGCTTTTCACTTGAAGAAGTAATATCAGCTCAAGGGTTTTCCAGGACCTTGCACGAACCCTGTCTGAGTCCACACTTTCGTGACATAAATTTTTGAAGGTATTTTTGGTGCAAAACAACTGAGCGTCTGTGACAGTGGAATTTGTAGTTGTAAAAAATAGCTACACGTGTGTACCAGTAAATTTAAAGTCACAGACAAAAGTTGCAAACTTGCAGATTTTTTTTCTCTTTCACAAACATAAACACAATAGCTATACCTTCTCAGATCCTTCACTGCAGGTGCATGAATCCTATTCTACAAATCACAAATCAAGAAACTCGTGCTCTAACATGCTTTGCTACTATTGCTGCAGTGAATATGGTGCAAAACACATTCACACACCTGCATAAAAAAAGTGAAAGTGAAAGTGACGTGACATAAGCCAAGTATGGTGACCCACTAGATGCCCACTAGCTCTTCTGATTGGACAAAACTCTCTGATCTCTGATCAGTGGCCACCGTTTCCTCTGCAGATGCACAAATCACTTTTGCACCATTTGTCACACATATATATAGTGTGAAAGGGAGAGCATGCAAAACTTTTCATTTGCACGTGAAAAGCATCTTTGAGACTCATAGCAGCAGATTCACGCAGTTGTCGTTATTCACTTGTGTTTGTGCTAGAAAGAGCATCCAATGAAATATATATATATATATATATATGTAAGAAAACATTCTACAAGTGTGCAAATCTCATTGCAAAAATTCATGAATTCATGTAATAATGATTTGTGATTCGTAGAATAGGATTGGTGCACCTGCAGTGAAGGATTCAAGAAGGTGTAACTATTGTGTTGTGTTTGTGGAAGAGGAAAGAAAAGTGCAGAAGTGCGGATCGAGGGTGCATGGAGGCCACAATAGAAGCACTCGCGATCACCCTTATGAAAGCTAAAATTATTTTGAAAAATGGGACACCCTAAGGCCTCGTGGACTTAACGAACACGTGCATGTGCCGGCCATTGTAAGTCCACAAGTCTGCATGCGCACATGAGTTTTCCATTTAGGACAGGGCCAAAAGTGCCCATCACTAATATGAGTCAGAACAGAGATCGCAGAACAGAAAACACAGACAGACAGCGCTGGGAGCAGCAAATGCTTATCATATCGCATTATTCAGTGCAAAACTAATAGAAAATATTATTCTGTATAAAGAAATATGAAGTATATTAATATATAAATATATCTCCAAGTATGTACACATTTGGACTATAAGCCCTTATAGTACTGTAATAAACACACTCGCATGGTCATATGCAATGACGTTTGATATGGCGTTTCTGTGACTGTAATTTCTTCCTGTACCCTTTGGCCCTGTGGACCGTCCCCTTCATCCTGGGCTCCGTTCTCCTGCTGCTCATAGTTCGGACCCCCGAGGAGCCGGATACGCTTCTCACACTGCTTCTTTGCCACTGTGAGCTGGTTAATGTAACGCTTCATGTTTCTGGCACGTAACAGGTCAGCCTTCAGCGCGGCGGCCTCTTTCCCTTTACTGTCTGCAGAGAGAGAGAGGGGGGGGGGGATTCAGAAGCTGTATTAGATACCTGAGAGAAACCAGCCCTGATGTCAGGAGATGATATGATGTACATGACTCACAATGTGTACCAGGATAATTTTCTTCTGCTTCATCTGTGTCACCATCACACAGATATCAAAATAGATCAAGCATGTACACAAACGAACTGAAATGAGCTGTGACACACTGTTGAACTGTTTAAATATGCACTCTTTGTTGAGACCAAACTTATTCAAAACTCATACCTGCTTTCAAAGGTTAAAAACTTGAATGAAAAAACATTATAATAATAAAAAAAGTAAAGCTAAATACTTTCATGCTTAAAGTAAAACAAAATAATAATAATAATAATAATAATAAATGTTTTCCCTCAGTAAACAATGAAAAATTCCATTAAAGTGTAAGAAAAACTAATTAAAAATAAATATAAAATAAAAATGATATTACAAACATCTAAGGGCCCTATCTTGCACCCAGCGCAATTGACTTTGTACACCGACGCATGTGTCATTCCTATTTTGCACCCGCGCAAAGCGCGCTTTTCCCTCCACAGAAGCACGTCGCTAAACTAGTGAATGAACTTGCGCTCCCTGGGCGGTTCAGCGCAAAAAAGGAGGCGTGTTCCGGCGCAAACAATCCCTGGTGCTATTTTGCTGTTCCATTAAACAATTGCGCCACTGACCAGAAAAAACCTAGTCTAAAGTCAGTGGCGCGTTGCGCATTGTTCATTATGCTATTTTAAGGGCGCATGCTTGACCATAATGTATAGCGTGCACAACGCGCATACACTTTGCTCATGTAATCTACACAGATGCAACAGTTATTTTTGCAAATCATAAATTGTTACACTAAAAAAATATTAACACATGAGATGACGGAAATCACTGTGGTGTGCCACGAAGATGTGAAAAAATAGGCATAAATCTAGCTTACAAATTATTCAGGCTAATTGTAGTAATTAAGGATCAGACCTGTTTGCCCAATAGTGGCAAGACATATATGTATATAAGGACATCTGACAAATTGGTTTGTCCGTCAAGAACCAGGAAAAAAAATCGATGAAACAATTGTGGCTATTTCCTCCCACGCCTGTTTAACCGACGCTATTTTGGGTGGGTTTCTCCCATCCCCATACAACACAACTTATCTGTCTTTCACTGCTCTTACAAGAACATCAGTCTCCTCGGCTGTGAACCGCTCCTGGCGTGCGCCTGGTAAATACGCCATAATAATAGCAATCCATAATGGAACTTGCGCACCTGCTTTTAAAGGGAGTGTTGGATGACGTTCTGATTGGTTTATTTCACGTTACGCCCAAACCACACCTATGAATAATGAAGCTACTTCAGACCAACCCATTTAATATTTGCGCCGGGCGCAAGAGCCATTTATCCCGCCGGGAAAATAGCAACAGCGCCGAGACCCGCCCACAAACTTACTTGCGCTTCGCGCTTTGACACTTGCGTTTCAGATCGTTAAAATAGGGCCCTAAATATAAGAAAACTAGGAATTACACTTTAAAAAGCTGCAAACAATTACCAGATAATTAATTAAAAAGACACATTTAAAATAAAATAGTTGTATTTAAATAACTCAATTATAAATGTTAAAAATTACATTTAAAAAAAAAACGTTTCTAAAAATTTTGTCAAAAACTTGCTTTTTATTATTAATTTCAATGTAAAAAAAAAAAATCTGGACACAAACAATGAAGAAAATAAAATGTTAGATAAAATATTCCCAATTTTCTCAAATTTTTAAAACAGGGTTGCAAAAACTTGCAAACCCCATTTTCCGAATGCTTTTCATGATCCGAATATCAATGAACATAAAAAATATATAATTGGACAGTTCATAACATGAGATGCAAACAATGCTCTTTCCAGTTCCTAAATTTTCGAGGCAAACAATCTAAAATACACATTTATTTTACAGTTTTACAATAATACATTAATTTAGTACTAAAAATAATGTACAATACAAATACCACCACTAATAATTGCCTAATAATAGCACTAATAATAGATACATGCAGTTTATTAGTACTACTAGGTACTTTTTTATAAGTAGGCATCAGTTGTTGACTATCCATGGACTTGCTGTGTGTTGTTTGAATGGAAAGAGCCACTTGTGGCATTCACAGAGCACAGAATGAGTCTGGAAATATGAGCAATCACCTCCAAGCAGGGTCCATCTCACAGCACGCTCTGTCTGCTGCTGGAAGCCAGGGAGGAGGGGACAGACTTTACACAAGCGTTCCCTGCTCTCCTTCCTTTAATAGCCGCAGTCATTGTGCCGAACCAGCGGGAAGATTTATAGATTTGCCCATTACAGTGCAGCAGGAGACGGAAAACATGACGACAAATAAACAGCCCCTTTCCTGACTCTCTGCAAGAACTAACATAACATAAATGCTTCCCACCGCGTGAATAAAATGAGCTTTAATTAATCCAGCACTGAAATGAAGGCATGATTAATTAACCTTAACTCCAATCAAAAATGTTCTGCAGTAAGCTTGGTCATTTAGTCAAAGAAAGCCCCCTCACACATATCTAGAGTTTATAAGCTGCATATTCTGTATTTGTGAAGATGAAAACATATTAAATGTCTAAACTCTTTACTCTCTAAGATCTTTATAATATTTTCCTTAGTAAATGCAATGGAACATCCCATAAAATTGTAATACACTGGGGCTTGACTGCTGGCACATTTTTTACTCTTAGACCGTCCATCACAAAGCTCTTCAGACCATTAGACTCCAGTAAAGGATATTACAAAAAGAGAAAAAAAGCAGCAACTTTGTATTCCTAAATAATGAGAGATGTGATTGACCCATGTGTTTGAAGGCCATCCTACCTTTCTGTCTCTTCAGCTGTGGGATACTGCTTATGGTGGTCGCCTGAATGATCTCCACAACTATCTGATACCTGAAGAAATACAAAATGACAGTAGAGTGATGAAATTAATTAAATGGACATACACAGGATATTACACTTTCTTAAAGGACACTACTTAATACAATATACAATATTTAATATAAGTCTCAGGTGACCCCAGAATGTGCCTGTAATGTTTCAGCTCAAAATAGCCCACAGATCATTTATTACATCCTTTTGAAAATGCCTGTTTTTTGAGTGGACGCAGAAACACGCTGTTTGTCGTGCCTGTTTCTTTAAATGCAAATAAGCTTCTGCTCCCCGCTCCCTTTTACAGAATAGAGCTGCACCATTCCAGCTCAGACGTGTTAAAAACATCTGTTTTAGTTGTGATTATCCTGTTTATCGCACTGAAATCATACATTTTAAACCATATGAGTTTAAACTTCAGATCTAGGGTAGAGCTGAAGATCTTTGCCCGAACCCGATGGGACCCGTCGGGCTTAATTTCTATCATCTTACTCGGGCTCGGGCCGGGGTCGGGCTTGCGCTCTGGTTTGCGAGGTAAACGAGCGGTCATGTGATGCGTTTCGATTAGCGCGAGAAAGTTGCGAAAATGAATGCTGAGCAGGTGTAACGGAGGCTTGCCTCTGGTGATTACGTTTTGGTTGCACCAGCAACTAAAGCAAAGTCTGAGGTGTGGAAAAGTTTTGACCAGTGAGCGCAGGAACGCGGTGAAGACATCTACAGTTGATTCAATCATTTTCCTCCACAAAAACATGTAGACCTAGCCTAATCTCTGTGAGTAAAGGTTTTTCAAATGATAACTAAATATTCATTGAGTCTTAAATGCATAATGTTGACAGAGTATTTACGCTAATGTTGGCATTATTCTTTTATTAAATAAAGCAAATCCGGCGGAGCCTTTATCTTAGTTTCGTTATTGCCAAATACCTATCTTAATTTAAAATTTATCTTAATCTTTTTTTTTTTTTTAAATGACTCGTTTTTATTGGTGCGTTGGTCTATTTATAGGTTAAATGAGCCTATGTCTAGAATGCTGAGATGTCGGGCTGTAAACGGGTTCGGGCTTTAAAAAAAAACTGTCAATCAAAATGTACTTGTCGGGCTCGGGGCCCGAAACCTGTCGGGCTCGGGTCCTGTCGGGTCCTGCCTAACTTTTAAGGCCCGATTACAGCTTTAATCTAGGGATTTCTGAGTGCACACATCTGAAGCACACAGACAAAAAACAGCTGTCACTGCATATGAGTACTAAACCAAGTTCTCATTCACACACAAGTTTGCTTACAGAAACTAACAGATTAAGGGGCGGTAATATTATAATGAGATACTTTGCCACATCACCAAGGAAGCAAAATCTGACGCACTTGTTTTCTCAGACGCTTGCAGAAAAAGGCTTACAAAAAACAAAGTTACTGGGTTAATCTTTTTCAAGTTTTCTTGGTTGGTAGGTGCACCAGGTACCCGTTTATAGCACTTAAAACCTGGAAGAATCAGATTTTCATGATGTGTCACTTTTAAGAAAATCTGAGTGGGGTTTAAACATGCAATACAACACAATTTAAAAAAGCACTGCAAATGGTTGAGCATGTTGCTAGAACTTCAAGCATGTTGCCAGTGTTGGGTAAGCAAAAAAAAAAAATTTTTTTTTTGTATTAATAATTATGCAACAGTGTTGTATTTAAAATACTTTATTAATTACTCTGTCTGAAAAGTAATTTATTATTTAAGTAATTTAACTAATAACTTTTAAAATCACTATAAACCTTAACTGTATAGACAGTAGAAACACACAAGGTCAATAGAGTCAAACATGAAATAGTTTAAAGCCAACATTTTAGCTTTATCAAAACATACTCGAATACTTATCATTTTGGTAAAAAATTTACCCTTTAGGATAATTCCTTAAAAAAAAAAAAAAAAAAACATTTAAAAATACCACGCTTTACACTTTAAATTTTTCAAAACTAGGAGCACCATATTTTAAACATACTGTATGCGGTCATGTTGTTCAACAAAATAAATACATTTCTAAAGAACTCATTTGCAACATATTTGAATAAAAAATTTAAAAAAAAACTACTCTGCAAAATCCAGGCTGTAAACGTTACATTTTTCAAAAGTAAGAGCACCATATTTTATAAATTCTGTATGCTGTTATGTTTTTCAACAATTTTGTGTTTTTCAATCCAGTGTGATGTCATTCCAAGAAAACTTTTGTTATGGCTCGTCCAAATGTCGGCAGTCATAAAAATATATATTTCAAACTCTCGAATGTCTTAAGCTCAATTTCCATATATGTGTAACACTTATCCAAGTAAGACGTAAATATTTTTCAATCAGCCAGGGCTTCCTTTTTACCACACACACACAGGTATTTTGTTTAATATGCGCCTAAAAGACAGCGATTTTACACGTAGCAGTAGCACCTCTTCCACAATGTAGCCTGCAATAATTTTTATTAGCTCACCTTCGGAAACTTTCTGCACTGCCGATGTAAAATCAATCCTTGCCTGCTTAGCAGGGTTTGCTGCAGTGTTATCTGTCGATGAACATGGATCACTTAGAAGTTTTTGTCGATACTACCTTGTCAAGTGCTTCAGTAGATTACTTCTGGAATTGACAGCGTCTGATAGTTTTTTCTCACCAGGACATAGCTTACATTTTATAGTAATACTGTAAATGTCTACCAGTGTTAAAAAAGTTACAAGCCTCCCGGTTTTCATCCAAAAATATCTTAAATTGTGTTCCAAAGATGAACAAAGCTTTTATGGGTTCAGAACAACATAGGAGTGAGTGATTAATGACAACATTTTTATTTTGGGGTGGAGTATCCCTTCAACCATAAGTGTGAGCAATAGTGAAGTTTGACTAGGAAATTAAAACTGCTATTTGTTTCTTTTACTTTCAAATGATGGCTCCATAAAACAGTTTTTGTAGACTTAACTTGAATTCACAATAAAATACTGTATTTCATTAAATGTTGTAATGTTAATAAACTAACAAATTGAAGTACTAATATCTGTTTTGAACCACCATTGATAACCACCAAAAGCTGGTTGTGATGAGAAAGTCACATAATGAGCCAAAGCTCATCACAAACAGCTTTTCTACAAGCTGAGGAGGGCAATACTTATATACAGAAGGTGCACAACGTGTCATTCACACAAACACTAATCCCCATCATGGTGACAAACATGATACTGAAATAATGTCATAAACATTAATTTACCAACATTAGATGTAAGATTAAACCCTAATGTACACAACTGATAAGCAAAAACTAAGAAGACATGGTATTTCAACTACAAAAAAACAAAATATGAAGTGTCATGCAGGGAATTCTGGGAGTGTCAATTAAACTAATTTCACTGTGAATTATACTATTACTTTTTCACTTCCAAAAAACTTTATTTTTAACAGTATTTTACAGTAAAATTACATTAAATATAATTACATTTATTCACCAAACATAGTATGGAAACTTACTGTCAACTACTTTGGTTTATACAGTACCATTACAGTCTTTTACTGCTAAAATCACAATACTTTTTTACAGTGTAAAACTTTTGATTTTAATAATCAAATGTTATAAATAAACATCAACTAATATTAATACATGTTTTAGTATATTTATTGTAAGTTCATGTTTACATGTTTATGTGAACAAATGCCATCATATCATAAAATGTTACCTTAAGGTTTGTTCACATACTAAAAATACTAACATTTTAAATTAAAGCTATGTAGAAATATATATATATATAAACTAATAAACACTATAATAGTATTTAACTAAGTCATTTAACAAATGCAGTCTTGTTAAAAGGTTTAAGATCGAGTAAGTTTGAGTCAATGCATACTGATTAACTAAGCAGTCTCAATTTAGTTTGTGCCCATACTGTGCACTTTAAACAATAAAAGCTTTTACCAAAGTAAACTGATTAACTAAATATCAAGTCTGCGTAAACAATGTTTGTTAAAAATGATCCTTCAAATGTTGACCTAGAGGCAAGGACATTTTCCTTTCAATTATAAAATCACTTCCACTAACACGTCTCGGCCATTGAATAATGAAAGCAGTAAGATTTATAGGATACTAATGTTTAATTGAGAAATTCCTCTGAGGAACAATATTCACTCAAAATTAATGAAATGGATCCTTTCCATAGTAAGAAATACCGAACATTTATTACACACTTTCTGCTCTCACAGCGCCTGGTGAGAAAGGATCAGAATGAGAGAACGACTGCATGAAATTGCTTCACGAAAGTCAAATACAAGGAATTTGAGAACATTGTCACAAGTAGCTGGTGCCAAATGAGAGTATTATAAGACGATATCGAGGGTGACCTTCAAAAATGACGTCACAACATGAGACAGTTTGTCATATTTATGGAAAATTGGGCAAATGTCATGCTGCCTTCGATTAATGTCTGAATTTATGATATGAACACAATGTCTTAATTATAAGAGCAAATCTCTGGATTGAGTCAATTAAATAATCACAGTGAAAGCAAACTGAGATAAATATGCACAGATCATGCACAGTGGGTAGATTTTGATGTGAGAGGACAACAGGAGATGGACTCTTTGACTGAAGGAAGTGTTATTATGGATTATGAACGGTTTATAATGTTTTTAATCAGCTGTTTGGACTATAAATTAGTTCCAATGGGGAAAGAAAATATATCTTAGAGGGCCTGAGGGTGAGAACATTTTCAGCACATTTTTATTATAGGTTAACTGTTCCTTTAATAGTACAATTTAGTTTGTATGTATTTTGTGGTCTTATTAAAAGCCAGTTTATCTGGAAGCAGACTTACAGAGGGAATTAAATGTCCCATCAATCCCAGTAAAAGCATGAGAATCATGAAATACACTTATAAAAGATCAAATACAACCCTGAAGCAGATCATTTTTCTGTTCATTTAGATGTACTAGGACAAAAAAAAGTTTTGCTAAGACTTGAAAAGAGAACAAAAAGACTGCCCAGGTGATCTGATAATTTTAGAAAAATAACTTTATATTACAATTTCGACTTGCAAACACTAAAACATGAACTTTCCAGGAGGATTTGAAGGCAGTGTCACATTTACCCATCCTATTGACGGCTTTACACTAATTCAATTTCCATAAAGCTCCTTTCAGAGCTCGAATCTTTAAGCTTTCTTTCACTGCTTCTTCAAAACACAACACAACTCTGGTGAGGTCAGAAACCTGTGTGATTAATTGTGTCACCTAGCAACAATCTCATTAGCTGACTTCAGGTGTGCAATTAGATGGTCAAATTATAGATGCTGAATTTCCTCAACACAACAAACGTCCTTCTCCTTTCAGCTTTCAGACAAAGACTGTGTATCTAATATTATACAAATATAAAACAAAGCATCCTCATTACATATGTAAATAATGACTATTTAAAGAGCCAGTAAGATGAAAATTCTAAGCTTCCTATCACTGTTTATAAGTCCTGTACATTAGGTTTAAATCCATCCAAGGTTAATGGATGTCATTTTGTCAAAATATCATTTTAAAATTACCTCAGTTCTCAGAGATCCCCAAACGGTTCGCGCGAAGCTGTTCAAAAGATTCAGTTTCCTTAAACCCCACCTTTCGGTAGCATACTGTGTTCTGATTGGTCAACTAACATAGTCAGTTTTGATTGGTTGTTTTGCACACAACTTCATGGTAAACAATGCGTTAGCATCTTTTTGGGGTGAATTATGTTTTATTACTCTCATTGCGAAGCAAACAGTAAAATAAAAAACTTGAACAGTCTCGCTGCTTTTTCTTCTGTGTGTGTGTATTCAAGCCGCGGGCTTCAGTTTGAATCTGAATAGCGCGTTCAGCGCAGGGGCGTGGTCACATTAGATATAATCAAGGGAGACATGAAAAACAGACATTGCGTTGTTTTCATATGGATTACTTTATCACAGAATATCTGTATTGGCAGCACTTGTTTAGTTTTAAAGTAGACATATCAAGCTTTCTATAGATATCTCTATCTCTCTCATGTCTCTTCGTTGAGTATTCACGGACTTACACTTCATTTTAATAACGTGTTTGTACATGACGATCACCGCAGACAGGCAGCAGATATCACACATACTGATAAGACGCTCAGGAGAAAACAGACACACAACTTCATAATCATACTTCTTGTTGTGATTCGGAGATGCTTGTCGGTCTAAATAAAGTTGGTAATGAACCCTCTTTTATGGCCAAACGCTTTGAAAATCCCGCTGTACTCACAGAGATTAGAAAAGCAGTCATCAGCTAAATGTTGTGAACACAACAAAAGGGGATTTGTGGTACTGCTCTGGTATTGTGGTAAAAATGAATTTTAGCCATTGGTTCTTCTGATTTTCATTCTTTGGCAGTGAAAATAAAACAAACTTGCCTTTACAATTAAAAACACACTGTCTCCTCGACATGATGCTATCACACCAAACAGAGTGTCTGTGTGTGTGTGTGTGTGTGTGTGTGTGGGGGGGGGGTGTTGGTGGGGCAGGTCAGAGGTCCGTTTCTCTCAAGACGGTAGGCGGAGATTATTATGCAAAGTGCTCCTAGTGACGTACATAGAGATGGGCAAAAGATTTGAAATCTATAACGACTCGTTTCAGCGATTCAGAGTCGACTCCTTACTTAAGAAGCTAATAACTTTATAAACCGTGTACTTTTTGGTTTAATTACTTTGCACATTGTTTACACTGATGGATAGCTACATCATACACTGTAATACAGGTCATTTTTGATTTCCCATCTGTGTGGCTCTTTAATGTTTATTGTGCTATTTAATATTTTTCTAAACAAAAAAAAAATCCAGCAGCTTTTTAAATAATAGTAAAATAAATAAACAAATAATAATCAGAAAAAATAATGTAAATGAAATCTAATTTATAAAAATATTAATTAAACATTATTTATATTTTGTAATTTTATATATATATATATGTATATATATATATATATATATATATATATGATGGCTTTTTCCTCCAAGGCCTATTTCCTATGGAAGTTTCAAAGACTTGTCTTACCACTAAAAATCACATGCTTCTCTAAAGCCTTCGAAAAGCAGTAGCCTTTGCAATAACTACTAAAAAGCACTACAACTAAACCCTGACACATTTGAATGGTCTATCTTTATAATGTCTGTCAAGAAAACACACTATAAACACAATGCTTTTATTTCAGAAAGCCAGAGTCTGTCTGTTCCTGCCTGTCGCCCTCGATCCATCTCCATCCTTTACTCCTGGGGATCAATATGGCTGAGGAGTTTCTCTGAGCCTTTAAATGTCACCGTTTCATGACTCACGGATAACTCATCCAGAGCTGAACTCTGGCGGAACAAACCTTAAATAACAAATGTCCCCTCCGATACGAGCTGATAGCGCCTGCTGACAAGCAACGATAAATGACAGTGCCGACTTCCTGTTCACCTATTTAAAGAGTGATTTGTCTGAATGAAAGAACTGAAATTGCTGAAACAGAACTAATTTTATGCATAAATAAATTGGTTTGGATGTGGTGGAATGGCTGAAATCCGGACAGATTAAGTGAGTCAGATAACACAATATTAATCAATAACCTATTAAATCACGGTCAAAAAAGATTAGCGCAGAGCCAGACTAGGATTACAGACAATTTCTCATACTGTTGAATGGCTTACAATTGACTTTTTTTTGGTTTACTTGTTTGTTTGTTTTTGTTTTTTGTTTTTTAAGTAGCATATAGTACGAAGTGTGCGGGGTTCGTTCAACTCTAGAACTCCATGATTTCACGATGCAGAAAATGTGGACAGAAATATGCAAAATGCAGTTGTAAAGATGAATTTACTGTGCAATTTTTCACCCATGTTTTAATTTAATCTGTAAACCTCTGTGGTTCACTTTCTTTGCCAAACTAAATGAAATAAATTGTTAAGATTTATGTGTAAAATGTTTATTGTTAAAGCTGTAATTAACTAAAACTTTAAAAATAATATTTTTATTGCCTGAAATAAAATAAACATATAATTTTTTTCTTTCAGCTAGGAGCAATGGCACTTCAATTAAGTTTTACTTCACGTGCTACAACAACTAAAAATAGGAATGAATAAACTCTACATAGACATACATACATATATATACCGTATTTTTCGGACTATAAGTCGAGTATAAGTATAAGTCGCATCAGTCCAAAAATACGTCATGATGAGGAAAAAAACACATAAGTTGCACTGGACTATAAGTCGCATTTATTTAGAACCAAGAGAAAACATTACCGTCTACAGCCGCGAGAGGGCGCTCTATGTCTTCAGTGCCCTCTCGCGGCTACAGACGGTAATGTTTTCTCTTGGCTCATTTGTCTTAGTTAATTTCTCTCGGTTCATGTCAAATTAATTTTGATAAATAAGTCGCACCTGACTATAAGTCGCAGGACCAGCCAAACTATGAAAATTGTAAATACTATGTAAAAGTAATAGTGTACATATTTGGTTAAAATTTATTCCCTATTTTCATTTTCGAATCTTTTTTTGGTTGGTCCGATCGATTGTGAAATTGATTTTTGATCTAAAAGTGACAGCCCTAATACATACATACAGTGGGGATCGAAAGTTTGGGCACCCCTTGCAGAATCTGTGAAAATATGAGTAATTTTAAAAAATAAGAGAGATCATACTAAATGCATGTTATTTTTTATTTAGTACTGTCCTGAGTAAGATATTGTACATACAATATTTTAACATTTATTCCACAAGACAAAAAAAATGCTGAAATTATTAAAATAACCCCATTCAAAAGTTTGGGAACCCTTGGTTCTTAGTACTGTGTTCTGTTACCTGATGATCCTCGACTGTCTTTCTGTTTTGTGATGGTTGTGCATGAGTCCCTTGTTTGTTCTGAACAGTTAAACTGAGCAGCGTTCTTCAGAAAAATCTTTAAGGTCCTGCAGATTCTTCAGTTTTCCAGCATCTTTGCATATTTGAACCCTTTCCAGCAGTGACTGTATGATTTTGAGATACATCTTATCACACTGAGGACATTTGAGGGACTCAAACACAACTATTTAAAAAGATTCAAACATTCACTGATGCTCCAGAAGGAAACAAGATGCATTAAGAGCTGGGGGGTGAAAACTTTTGGAATTTGAAGATCAAGGTAAATTGTACTTAATTTGTGTACCGGGAAACATACAAGTATCTTCTGTTGCTTACGAAGGGCAGAACTAAATGGAAAAAAATTATATTTCAACAAAATAAGACAAATTTGGCCATCTTCATCGTGTTCAAAAGTTTTCACCCCCCAGCTCTTAATGCATCTTGTTTCCTTCTGGAGCATCAGTGAATGTTTGAATCTTTTTAAATAGTTGTGTTTGAGTCCCTCAAATGTCCTCAGTGTGATAAGGTGCATCTCAAAATCATAAAGTCACTGCTGGAAAGGGTTCAAATATGCAAAGATGCTGGAAAACTGAAGAATCTGCAGGACCTTAAAGATTTTTCTGAAGAACGCTGCTCAGTTTAACTGTTCAGAACAAACAAGGGACTCATGCACAACCATCACAAAACAGAAAGACAGCTGTGGATCATCAGGTAACAGAACACAGTATTAAGAACCAAGGGTTCCCAAACTTTTGAGTAGGATTATTTTAATAATTTCAGCATTTTTTTTTTTGTCTTGTGGACTAAATGTTAATATCTTTTATGCACAATATCTTACTCAGGACAGTACTAAATAAAATATAACATGCATTTAGTATGATCTCTCTTATTTTTTTAAAATTACTCATATTTTCACAGATTCTGCAAGGGGTGCCCAAACTTTCCATTCCCACTGTATATATACACATACATGCACACATACACACACACATATATATATATATATATATATATATATATATATATATATATATATACTTTTCAAAATAACAAGACAAAAATGTGCAACAAAATTAACCAAACTTTAACTTAAATTAAAACAGAAAATAAAGAAATAAAAACTGACTCAAATATTATTAAGAAACAATATAATGGTATATCAATAGTACTAAAATGCATTTTTGATCAAATAAATAAGAAAACAAAAGTATAAAAATCATAAAATACAGAAAAAAAGTAGGGCACTATTCTTAAAATTCTAATAAGTAAAAAAAAAATGTGAATTCAGATGAATAGACATCCTTTTTGATTTATTTAAAATTTATTTATACCGTTAAAATGGAAATCATGGAATTTGGGGGAAAAACATGATTTCAATGGGACCTAAAAATCCAGAACTCACTGCTAAATGAATGCAAAATGATGGTAAATATGGCACTGATGTGGCGCTGTGTGTTTGGTACCTGAGCTGTTTGAGGAACTGTATGTCAGAGCTGCTGCTGATGAGTTTGATGAACTCCTCATAGGACGGTGCGTACGTGTATGCTTTCTTATGATGCTCGTTCACCTGCTCTCGATGCTCTAACTGAGCTAGCAGCATGCGGTTAATGTAGTCCGGATCACTCAACACGTCCACCAACGGCTTTAGCACTACAAAGAAAGAGAGATAGAGAGAACAAGTTAATATCTTCGTGCCAAACCCAGTGATCTCACAAACCCCAACATGCACAATTATATTGCCTTCCACGCTTCATAAACGACAAGCTACTCATAACTGAACTACAGTCAAACAACCCTTTTTAAAATATAATTACTGTAGCTACACATGAAGCTACTCTCTCTCTGTCTCTGTCTCTCTGTCTCTCTCTCTCTCTCTCTATATATATATATATATATATATATATATATATATATATATATATATATATATATATATATATATATATATATATATATATATATATATATATATATATATATATATATATATATTTCAAAAATATTAATAATGTTTACTATCAAAGCATTTTACAAAAGCAAAATAAATAATTGGGGTGATTCAGACAACAACAACAAAAAAAAAAAAAGTTAAATAAACTTCATTAAAATGTATATAAAAGAGAAAAAACAGTACATCTAATTGTATCACTTAAAAAATTATAATATTAAAATAAATCAATTTTCAAAACATTTCAATTAAAATTTTAAAAGATTTAAAAAGAAAATATTTTGCAAAAAAATGAAAATGCAGTCATCTGCACATATGCTTAAATGAACTGATGAATCATTCAAATCAGATCATTTGCACTATACTATGAACAAATGATTAATGAATAATCATCCTTCCCAAATCTATATATGAGAGCATGCATTTGATTGTGTAAAACAGTGAAAAACAAATATCTTCATTTGTTTGACAAATGCAAAAGATCTCAATAAGGGTGACAGCATTACACGAACATACATATTTAAATAAATAAATACATTTAACTTCAATTTTTATAACCAAGGAAAACACAGAGTGCATCTAAAACGTATTATAGTTATTATATCACAATTAATTAAATGTTTTACACACAATAAAAAAAAGATTCAGAAGGAAATGAAGAAGAAAATTCGAATCACTCATTCAATCATTTGAATCCATTCATTTGCCCTGCATGACTGTACGAACAAATCAATTCGGAGTCAAATTCTCATTTCACTGGAGGTGTGCATTTCACTGGAGGTGTGCTATTGATGTCAGTTATGGAGATTCTTCCAATGCAGTCTTTTATCAGAGTTTCCTTTTAGTTCAAATGCTGCCTTAGAGAGTAGCTGCTTATGTACACTGCAAAACAGCAGCTCATTACACTGCAAATAATGTTTAGTCAATCTCTGGTCTGTCACTCATTATGATGAGATCTCTACACCTCCTCAGGAGCTTGTTGATGTAGCACTAATGAGGAACGCAGAGTCGCAGCAGACAGGGCACACGGCAGTGCCTCATTACTGCCAGACAGAGCTGCTGGATGACGTCAACAAAGAAAAAAAACCAATGGCACCCTGCCAGTCTGAGACAACAGATGCAAACAATTCCTCCAGTATAACCTCAGAACAAAGAAAAATGGGTTAGAAGTTAATCTAGCAGCTGCATCCTAAAGCTATAGGGCATCTTTAATCTTTTAAAGTGCCCTTATTTAGTAAAGCTCTATTATATTCTCTCTGCATTTAAGGTATATATTTTATCAGTTCATTCACTCCCTGGGAATTAAACCCATAACCTACTGCCATGCTCTAGTATTGCTCCAAGCAGGAAGTTGGGAATTCCCAATTTTCCCAGTTGATCTGGATGAAAAGCAGCATTGAGACATGGAACATTGCACAGAACTGGGAAAACCATAAACTTAGACCTTGAAAAGTTCACCAGAAGATTTGCTGGCAATTTACTCGCTCTCAAGATGTAGCTGAGTGTGTTTCTTCATCAGAACAGATTTAGAGAAATGCAGCATTGCATCACTTGTTCACCAATGGATCCTCTGCAGTGAATGGGTGCCGTCAGAAGGAGTCCAAACAGCTGATAAAAACATCACAATAATCCACACGACTCCACTCCATCAATTCTGTTAACTTGTGAAGATAAAAGTTGCATGTTTGTATGTTACAAATCCATCAATAGGGCGTTACATTTTTAACTGTCACTTTCAGCCATAAAATACAAGCCCAGAATCCATAATAATGTGTCCTGCAGTGAAAAAGTTCATCCTCTGTTGTCTTCTCACATCCAAATGCACTGACATATTTGTTTAGAAATGTTTTAAACTGGTTTTCACTTGTAAACGGTGCTTACAAGTGTGCATATCTGTGCATATTTCACTCCTGATTCATATGAAACAACTTTTTCACTGGAGAAAGCAAGATTATGGCCAGAAGACAACAGTTTGAAGTTAAAAACGTCTTGGTGGATTTGTTTCACAAGTTGTTCATTGATGGACTGGAGTCATGTGGATTGCTTGTGGATTATTGTGGTGTTTTTATCAGCTGATTGGATTCATTCTGACGGCACCCATTCACCGCAGAGGATCCATTGGCGAGTAATTTATATAATGCTGCATTTCCCCAAATCTCTTCTAATGCAGAAACATACTCATCTACATCATGGAAGGCCTGAAGGTCAGTACATTTTCAGCAGATTTACATTTTTGGGTTATTTATTCCTATAGGCACCAAATTTCTGGAATAGGAAATTACTTATTCATCATGCATTAAAATAAAAAATCTAATTCTCGAGTAAGAAAGTGTCAGTGAATGAAGGCTTTGTTCTGTGGGAGGGGGATTTATCAGTGTGTTGAACATGAGCACCAAATCTATGCATCTCACTGTGGTTCATGAAAGCAAATTATTTCTACTTATCGAAGTCTTGTGCTGCTTTCAGACATATTAAAGAAAGATCTTCTTCATTAAACCACATTACAGGAAAGTTATGACAAATCACGACACTGTCTGTTTCTTACTACTATGTTGGAGCTTCACAGACAGACAGATCAAAAATCTTAAGGACAGAACAATCCCACACAGTGTACCCCCGGGTCAGTGAGAGTCACCTTTAGTAGCGACCACCTCCACCAGTAAGAGGCGCAGACTGTGTGAACGAGCGTCCCGTGCGGGTAGCAGACGCAGCACGAGCAGACGGGCGCAGCAGCGCAGGAAACGCAGCTCCTCATCGGGACTGCGCAGACACGGATGCAACGGAAACGGCCGTGGTACTTCCTCCAGCCTGGAGAGACAGAGAGGCATGCCATGAAACAAACTGAAAACTGAGATTATAAGAGACAGAAATTAATATATATTATATTAACACTATTTTTGTTTTCGTTTTCTTATTTGGCAATAAAGTGTTTTGAAAAAGTAAAATTGCATTAGATATTTATAAAATAATAACAAATTAATATCTTGTTTTATTTTTAAAACTAATTATATTTTTCTCATTTCTTCCTTGACAATATGCAAAGCAAGCAATCATGCCAATAAAGCCATTTGAAAAAATTTAACCGATATTATTAAAATAAAAATGTTTTTAATTTTATATTATATAATTTAATTTTACTATTTTTCTTTTCTTCCTTGGCAATACACAAAGCAATCATGCCAATAAAGCACTCTGAAACTATTCAGATGATTTATACTAGATTTTACTTATTTATATTACTATTTTTTATTCAAGCAATCACACCAACAAATTAAGACCATAAAATATGAAGGGGGAAATATTTCATAAATGGACAGAGACAGATAAACAGAACAGGAGGAGGAAGACAGATGAGAGGCAGAAACAGAGAGGCAACAGAAGATGCCTGTCCACTCAGCTAATGAGCTGTACAGATCGATCACTGACACACACACACACACACACACACACACAATGATGAAGAAACGATGGGCAGTGACGCTCATTGCTGCATCCGCATCCAACACACTCACACAGAGAGTGAAACACTGTGTGTGTGTGTGTGTGCGCTAATGGAATAACACAGAATGATAAGTGTGTAAGTGTTTGTGATGTTTTGTGTCAAACAAAGGCTCATTACAGGCTGGAGTTTTCAAGTTTTCAGCATGTCAATCAATCAAACTGAGAAATATGAATCTCCAGTGTGTGTGTGTTTGTGTTTTCTACTGACGAATCAGCAATCAATGAATCCAATCAAGAGAGAGCAAGCAGATTGAATTTCAACGAGCACAAAGGTTTTGCATTCTTCTGCTTTTCCCCAAATTCACATTTGCTGTGTGATGTTATCAGATAATAGTATTTGGGGGTTTTAAAGAGACCACATTAAACACTTAAGTGTTTTTGATAGAAGTAGTAAAACACTTAAAACAAATACAGCAACATTCAGAAGCTTGTGGTTGGTAATGTTATTGATAGAAGTCTATTATTCTCACCAAGGAGGCATTTATTTGCTGAGAAATACAGTAAAAATTGTAGTAATGTGAAAAATTATTACAATTTTAAATAATTATTTCTTATTTCAATAGATTTTAAAATGTAATTTATTCATTTGATGTAGGGCTGAATTTTCAGCATCATTACTTCAGTCTTCAGTAGGGCTGTCACTTTTGTCAAAAAATCATTTTCGGTTTTTAAGACATAAGTGTTCATTGAATCGATTGTAAAATCAATTTTCCATGTCAAAAAAAGACGTTTCCTTTCTCAATGTCAATTGAGACGGATGAACATAAAGAGAGCACTGGAAACGCACAAGTCAGCAATATTTCGTATTTATTGGCATGAAGTTTTGTGCAGAATAACAAACAGCAACAGGAGTGCAACATTCTCGAAAAAATATATTTTATTATTGAACGTAACCGACACTTGCGATAGGCGGCACTAGGAAGGCATAATGAAATGCGCAAGAAGGCTAGGGCCATTACAAATTTATTGGACAGGAAAACAAGTCGATCAACACTTTCAAGGTCCAGAGTAGAGCGTTTTTTTATTCGCTATATGTCCAGCTCTTGAGAAGACGCGATTCGACCGCACTGATGTCCCAGGGACACTCAGCTACAGCTGCGCAAGGTGGGGGTATTACTGCCAATTTTCCACCACAAAAGCCGGTCGCTGTCAGCTTGCAATGGTCCTTTTCATAACTCAGAATGTCCTGTAACTAGATTATAGAACTAGAAACGCGCGAATGAGGCGAATTCACGTCTACCGTGCCGCGAGACCTCCAGACGTGCGAAAACGTGTCTTTACATTGAATTAACATTGAAATCATTCGCGCCAGACGCTCTATTCGCGGTTGGTGTGAACGCAGAGAGGTCGCTTTCTACGTCACTGGGTCTTATAGGCGCGTAAAATTGCTGGTAAAATTGCTCTCGGAAGGCATACTACACTTACGGAATTATTTATTTTCTTTTTCTGCTTGTTTGTGAGTTTTGTTACATCTATATTTTTTATTATTTTATTATTATTTTAAAATTAATAGTGTACATATTTGGTTAATACTGATTCCAGATTTTCATTTTCGAAAAATTTTTTGGTTGGTCCGATCGATTGTGCAATACATTTTCGATCGAAAAGTGACAGCCCTAGTCTTCAGTCACATGATCCTTCAGAAATCATTCTAATATGCTGATTATAACAAACAATACTTAGTCAATATTCAAACATGCTGAAAACAACCCAGTCTTGTATTACACCTTGCTTCCAAGTCCGACAGCCTTGACAATGGATAAAGAACATTTTGCACACGTTCAATACAACAATAACAATTTTATCCTCTGTAACAGTGGACCACTAGTAGCGCTGAGCGTCTCACCTTGTGTTAGCAGCCTTAAGGTCACAGAAGTGTGTGTGGAGGGTCTTGACCATGTCGTTACAGACCAGGTTGACCACATCCACATCAGACAGACACATTCGCAGCTGTTTGGTCATTTCCCAAAAGTCCTCAGACAACATCTGATAGAGATGGCCCTCATCTCGACTCAAGGGGATGTACCACGACAGAATATAGTCCCGATAGCTGTAGTCAAACACTGCAGGAAGAGAGACAGAGAGAAAGTCACTGATCAATACACAAAACAATCGGTTTCACCAATATTTTAGAAATTACCCATATTTAGTATAGAACTAGTGCGTACTACGCAGAATGCCTTATGCAACAATTCAACGTAATCACCATTTTTGGCATTTATTTCCAAAATCCTAACTGAATGCCACTCTCTCAGCTAAACATACAATGTGGTCAATTGATAAAATAGCGGTTTAAAATACTACGTTTCACATACTATTAAAAAAAATTAAAATCAAGCCTCTGAAGTCGATGAGGCTAGCAGACGTCTTTGCTTCGCAGCTTTTTATCTGCACGATAAAGCACACAACATCCCCAGCATCCTGCTGTCAACAGAGAACCAAATATAATACAGTCATGAGCAAATCAAGCTAATCAGCAATACGGTGTTCATTGGGTGCAAATGAAGAAGCTGCTGTTTGTATTGCCACTAGATAAATCAACCAATTCATACGGATGGATAGAAGTAAAATTGTCATCATTATCATCAAGAAAAGAAAAGAAACACAAAGCACTCCTCAGAGATGCACACACAACAGCAGGCGGCAGATGGCATGAATATGAAGGCACTAGCAATGACTGCAACAGTTTTCTAATGACGCGAAGATCCTACACCCACCATAACCACTCGCACAGTCAAAACAAGCAGATCTGGAGCCGAATACGCTTCAGTGACACCCTTTGTGCAGCACTTATTGAAAAAACTTGGTTTGCAGGCATTTTTCCACCCGGCTGAGGCAGCACTATTTATAGCCACACTGACCTCATAAAATGTGCTGACTTTCCCCAGCTGAGCGTCAGGAAGTGCCGCTGACACTGTTCTAGTGCAGCTTCCTTTAGGCGTCTTCTGCTTTATTAAGTGGCACGACTGAAAATACAACTTAACTAGAAAAATGTCTCCTTTGCTGTTTTGTGTCATACAGGTGTGGAACGACAGGGTGAGTAAATGCTGACAGTATTTTCATTTTTATGCACACCGCTTTTAAGAAAGAGCAATGGTTAAAGTGATTTTTGCTTCAGCAAACATCACTAATGAGAATGAAATGACATCTAATTTACTCGATTGCTCAGTGTGACACCCAGCTGTGCTCAGAATACAGGAGGGAGTGAGTCACAATGAACCATCAGAAACATCATTCATTCGGTTTAACCAGACCTGTGATGAGCGATTCTGCACAGCCACAACCTGCAACAGACTAGATGCTGTCTTCTCACCATTATACACTCATCTTGTAAGGAGAGAGCAAGTGAGAAAGATTATCTAGGCCTTTCAGAACAAAAACAACACCCACAAACACCCAGAATCCCTTTAGGCAGGACTGAATCATGAAAGAAAAAAGCCATCATGCTGGCAGAAATGCAGCCTCTTATGCTCACTATATGCTCAGTATTTTTTTTTTTAATCAAAAAACTATTTAAAAAGGGAATTTATTTATATAGTTAACTGATAATTTATCATTAAGTCTTTAGTGTCACATGATCCTTCAGAAATCATTCGGATATGCTGATTTGCTGCTTAAGAAACATTTCAATTATTCAATTCAATTATTATCAATGATGAATATTATCAATGTTGTGCTGCTTCATTTTTTTTTTTTTTGTGGCAACTATTATGGATTTCTTCTGGATTTGATGAATAAGAAAGTTCAAAAGAACAGCATTTATTGAAACAGAAATCTTACAGAACATTATAAATCTCTTTGTGGTCACTGAAGTGCATCTGTGCTAAATGAAAATATTAATTAAACCTTACTGACTTACCAAAACTACTGATTTTCAGTGAATAATGGTTTTAAATTAAATTAAAAATTAAATTAAATTAAATTAAATTTATGCATTTAGCAGACGCTTTTATCCAAAGCGACTTACAGTGCATTCAGGCTATCAATTTTTACATATCATGTCTTCCCGGGGAATTTAACCCCCAACCTTGCGCTTGCTTGCTCTACCAGTTGAGCTACAGGACAGTCTGTTTTTCACAAAACTTTATTAAAAGACTTGGAATGAAAAGGTGCCGTTTAATTAGGCTATTGCTGCACATTTCTTTGTGAAATTGAAATATAACAAAACTTAATTGAAATTTTAAAACAACACAAATAAAAGAAATATCAACAAACTAAGGCTTGGTGTGCTCTTTCCATTTAGAATTAAGGCAACCAATGGATTTTAATCATGATCCAAACAAAGATGGAGCAATCATGCAGAATGAGTAGTTTTTTAATATAAAGTAGATTTTGAAATGTGAAATTTGAAGCAAAAAGAAAATGTTCTGACTTCAGCTTTGTGAAACTATACTACATAAAACATATCTGAAGGAAATAGCAGACGCAGATTCACTCTCTGACAGCAGGTGGCGCTTATGAACAGCAGCGATACAGTGTTAACTTGCTTACCGCTTCAATGAACGCTGCTTTAATATGCATTGTTTAGAGGCAAGATGAAAAGAAAATACCACATAAAACTATGTTAAAAATAGTCTGTTCCCCTTTAGAGATACATTCACATAAACTCTTACTCCAATTGTATCGCGATTTGTTTGGCATCTCAACCGATTTTAAATAGCCACATATTTGAACAGATTTTCAACCGGCTTGCGGTTAATAGTTACATCCCTATTTATTATTAGAATATTGAAACCATACTGATTTTTAAAGTGTCATTTATCTGAAAGAAAGATGCACAAGAACACTTAAATGAACAGTTCAAACAAAAATGAAAAATTTGCTAAAGGTTCATTTATCTATAATGGTGGGAACTTTCCATTGACTTCTATTGTTCATGTACTGAGTTTCTTACAAACACACAGCTTTTCACTTCACAAGCGGTTATTTGATGAACTGGAGTTGTGTGAATTACTTGTATTACTTGCAATATTGTGATGTTTTCATCAGCTATTTGGACTTTTGTTCTGATGGCACCCATTCACTGCAGAGGATCCATTGGTGAGCAGCTGATGTAATGCTACATTTCTCAAAATCTTTGTCTTTATACTGTATATCCACTTAAAAATGACCAAAACACCAGCTGATTAAATGTCATTGAGTTAAAATGATGGCAAAAAACTGATGAAGAGAAAATATTTTGCAGCATTTGAATACAGATTTAGATACTTGATTTTATATATTAATAATACCTAATGCAATGACATTATGTCAGTCCATAACCTGCCTACTTTTGAGACTGCTGCTGTAGGAGACCCCGGATGCCTTCTGAAACTGTGATCTGCTCCTGGACCTTGTGATTTATCAAAGAAATCCAGCCAGTCTGAGCACTGGAGCACAGAGGTGGTCTTGTGACTGACAGAGATCAAAGGTGAAAATGCCTCTGACGCTGTTGTGTGCAGCATGTTCAATATTCACCTCTAAACAATAACAGAGTATTTAAAGGAATTGTTCACCCAAAAATAAAATCAGCCATCATTTACTCATTCTGATGTCAAACGGGAGCATAAACAATAACAAGCACGTGGCGATAGTAACGGCATAGTGCTCTACATAGTATGGGTTTCATAGCCTCACATCTCCTTCCGGAACATGAGCTACACAAGCCATAATAGGCACCAAAAAACACATCTGTAAACTTGTTTTTTTGTTTTTGTCTAAAGTTTCAATAAGCAATGCCATCAGTGAGTGTGGAGTTTCATGGTACTTTTTTCCCTCTCATTGTTGGAGCTTGATTTTACGGATTAGAAAAGAGCAGCTGAACATTCTTCAAAACATCTCCTTTTGTGTTCCACAAAAGAAAGAAAATTCAGTTTCAATAGAGGTTTTTTTTTTTTTTTTTTTATGTGCATTTTTACCTTTATGATAGCATCTTTTCTAAACTAATTAAATGTATGCATAATCGTTTGTGTGAAATGCTTAAATTTAATCACTAAATTTAAATAGTAAGACACTGTAGGGCTGTTACCAAACAAATGAAATCAGTATCTATCAACAAAATTTGTGTTTGCAATGCAGAGGTGGCACAGAATCTGCATCTGATGAGGGACATGAATGAAGTTAACCTGCAGTTGCAAATCCATAAATAATATTTTGATGTTTTAAAAACAAAATGTACAATAGTGATATCTGAAATGATTTTGAAGAAAAAATGGAAAATATACTTTTTAAAATAATCCTAAAATCGTCAGTAGAGGGCGGCAAATCACTGCATGAGTGAGTCATTCATTCAACCGATTTGTTCGAACATCTGATTGATTCGGTAACGAAACGCTGTTGTGTGCTCATCCGAAACGCAAAACTATTTTATTTGAATAAAATGGAGCAAAAACTGGAACTTGAGTAAAAAAAAATAAAAAGTCTATTAATATTAACTTCTTGTTTATTGGTCCGTTTTATAAAAATCCAACAACACATATGTAATCATACTTATATTTGGAGAGATTAAAAAAACTGTACTCTTCGTGTGATATAAGATGATATAAATATAAAAGACAAATAAAAGTCATAAGGGGCATATTGTGAACTCTTAATGTGCTCGTGTATTAGTCTAACCTACATCATGTAGTGTATGCATGCACTCGCTGGGTGTGTCTTTGTTTGTTTTTTGCAATATACTTGATAATCTCAAATTGCATATTGTTTAAACAGCAGTTGCAATATTATCATAGATCGCAAATGTCCTACAGTTTCAAACCGGAAAGAAAGCAGGTGAGGATTTCCTCATTAGCCAAGACAAACACTTGTGCGTTTTTCAGTGTAGCATCACTGCGACAGAGGGGACCGATGGATCCCATCACACCAGTCTCTCTTTGGCAAGCCGACACACTTCACACCCTCTCTGGTCTATTAAAATGATCGCCATGATTGACAGACTTTAACATGAAACATGTCCCTTCAGAGAGCGGAGCTACAGATGGCGGATCTGTAAGACGCTTCGCTCACTAACAAATGATTTTCCTCAGCATCAGAACAACCCCACACAGGAATTTCACAGCAATCTCTGATCAAACAAGGACTAGTTATGAGTCACATGCCATAGATGCTCACAGGGTGCCGATTTCACCGGATAACTATTTCCTGTTGACTTGCGGATGTCACAGGCTAACACTATGTATTCACAAATCAGAAAATAATAATTCAAAGGGTAAAATCTGTAAGTCGCTTTGGATAAAAGCATCTGCTAAATGAATAAATTTAATGTGTAAATGTAAAATGGAATGGTTTTAATCCACTAAAAACTGTCGGGTCTCCATGAATCCTGCTAGCAGGACTACTCACCTTCTTTTAGGGCTTTATCCACATTATGAGACACCACTACCCTCCTGGTCTGGACTGAATCCAGCAGAGGTACACAGAACCGGCCCTATGGAGTGAGGAAGACCATCATTAGACAATAAATCATTCATGACAACTTAACATAACACTCATTATGTAGAAAAGCAATTAAAAGACCCAGCTGAGGGACATTTTTTGCACCAGTAACAAGGGGTTATAAATCCTGCATTTATTCTATGTGGAATACAGTACAAGCCAATTCTGGATCCAAATGCAGTATTACGATTTCAGGTTGAAATTAACACCACAACCACGACAAAAAGCAACATAATACCATAAGAACCAGACAATAAAGTCTGGGCTGATTTGTAAAAACTGGAATTTCCTATGTATATGCCAATAAATCTTAATCTTCTCTGCACTAAACCTGGTTATGTCATTTTATAAATTATTTCCATATGAATTTGCATTGAAGTGAAATATGAATATTTACTAAATTAAATGGATGAATTAAAGATTTTTCATTTCTTTTTTCATTTGTTATACTTAAGTTTACCTCAAAATAAAATACATGTGTTTGTTTAGAGACAGATAGACAGATAGATAGATAGATAGATAGATAGATAGATAGATAGATAGATAGATAGATAGATAGATAGATAGATAGTCAGTCTATCTGTCTATCCATCCATGCATGCATGCCATCAGACACAGCCATATTTTTTTAAACAATCACAGTGACATTGCAGATTCTTGTTTGGGTGTATTTGTGTAGATGTTGCCTTACCATTAACTTATTGAATAAATCCACGAGCCTCGATGACTGTCTACTAGTGGTGTCAAATCTGCTGATCTTCAGGGGGCTTGTCTTCACCAGCAGCCCGAGACACCCCAGCAGGAAACACAACAACGCGAAGGACACATAAAAACAGAGTTTGAGGAAAAGCGAGGTGAGAGAGAGTCCTCCAGAGCCGAGCTTGGCGATCAACAGCACCGCCGCCGCGATGCCGAGGACCAGACACGGGTAGACGGCGCTGCTGGGCATGAGGACATCCGAGCTGCTGATGATGATGCTGCGGCGGCTTCGGCCATCAGGATGCATGATGATGATGCTGCTGCTGCTGCTGGAAATGACATGTCCTCGCGTGCGCACAACAGTAGACAGGCTGCATGCCACTTGAGCTCACAGCACAGATTTCACTCATCACAATGTGTGAGTTAAATGCATAGGGGGAACAAAGATGATCCGGGCTTCTGAGCCACTTAATACAAGAAATTAACATGCAACTGTTGCATCCGAGCAGTTCAATGACAACCGTGCACTTGAGATGATGATGATGACCAGCAAGAAATCCTGGGTGGCTCTGGGACAGCTTAAATGGCTGCTAATTCAAATCCTCCACAAATACATAAGGGAAATCAAGAGCACTCGAATCAAGTCAAGTTGAAGGAAACCAACCAACTGTGCACGTGAGCTCGTCCAAATATATCAAAACATGTCGAAACGCGTTCAGGTCCAGTGACGCCAATACAAACAACGGAGACGCATCACGCGATGATTTCAACTTTTAAGCCTCAAACGCGAAACAAAGATGTAAAGACTAAGTGTTCACTCCCATGGATTTTCATGATCCAGACTGATCCAAAATGTGACGAAAAAAATGAAACTTGCTTTCCATCCGCCGCGGTGACGAGCGATCCCTGTTCAGCTCAGATCCCCGGCTGTCTTTCGACTCGAGACGAGTGGCGATTTTGAGACGAAGTTCTACTATGGGAAAGGAATTGTATTTGAATATTCATTACGCAACGTGACGTTCGCTCAATAGCCCAGATTGATTGGCCGAAAAGCAGTCGTAGGCGGTAATCGTTTAGCGAATGAGCAATTGAGACTCGCCTCATGAATAATAATTAAGCGCTTGACTGGAATCTAGAGGAAGGTTACCAAGCAACGTCAGCATTACCTGATTAATATTCATAAGGCTCGTCTTTACCGTAGTAGTTAAAGCAACAAAGCGACTGTGGAGCCTCGAGTAGGCCATACATCACACACACACAGTGGGTCCAATATACAACAGTGGAAGGACTTAAATCTTTTGAAAATTAATGACCCGGACTGGTTATAACATACTTTTTGTGTCTGGTCGCTCGTTTTTGTTTTGTTGGGAAACTGGGGAATAATGAGTGCAAGTCTAGAAAGTGTAATGGGTAGAGAGAGGACAACACTACTATACATGCATTGTTATTTGAAATGGCAGATATTATAATAATTGATAAAGCGTGCATATCAGCAAACGGGTTTAAGTATATAGACCTGTTTTATACAGTCTATGGTATAGACCTAAGGTTACTACTCTACTGAAAATAATAATATATGCACACACACGCGCGATGACGTGTTTGTAATGTCGTTTTTTTTAAAGTTTGCAATGGTCTTTTTGCGCCACCTAACGTTCATCGTGAATATTACTCTTTACCTGGTCAACTGAAAAAAAGTCAGATTATTTCTGTCTTGTTTATTCATAGCTCAGTCTTGAAAAAAAAAAAAAAAATCATGATTTTAAAGCATTACGGAAGCCGTGCTGAACTAAAACGTCAAAAGAAATGTATTTTTTAAATAAATAAATCAGCACATATATAGAATAAAAGTCCCCCTATAAATTACAATTAACAGTATTAATAATATATTTAAATCTGTAAAATGTGAATGAACAAATGTAGTTACAAAATCTTCTACAAGAAATAACCTCTTTTATTGAAGAAATAAATGTATTTTGAGAAAGACAGCATTACATACCCTGTACTAAAGAGATGGAGAAACTAGTTATTTAATCTACGGTAGAAATCTAACAAATAACAATGTAATAAAATAACACCATACATTCAAAGCGGTACATATCTTGATAGATGTGATACTAGCCAACTAGTCAAGTAATTTGACAGTAATCAGAAAAGAACTGCTCTGTGTTATCATGACTGAGTAGATGTAGAGAGACCATTCACAAAACAACAGAAAACAGGTAGAGAATTATATAATAAAAGATCATTTCTTAATAACATTTAAATCTTTCAGTGAAATGTGCAAATTGTTTTATCCAACACCAACACAATTCTTCTGCTCTATCACCATTTCATGTTATTTACAATTCTAAAAGTAGAGTCAGTGCATCAAAAAGCTGAGAAGAATGTTATTCTTGGAATTTATCTGACGCCCCGGCACGCACTAAGGCATAAAACACGTGTTTCATATTTGCAATCTTGCAGTCTTCTGTCTGATATTGTCTTAGATGCAGTGGTGTATTATTCTAGTGTTGCAGCAGTAGCAGCAGCAGCGGCAGGCAGCTGTAGATCAGAGCGGCTCGTACAGCGCCGGCCGAGCTCCTCAACATACACTCCACACGAGACCACGAGCCGTTGTTGGGCAGGGGCTTGATCCCCAGCGCCTTGCACAGAACATTATACACATCTACCGTTCGGATGGGACCAGCGCGGAAGTTCGTCTTAAAGTCTGGAGAGAACAAAACAAACACACATATACGTATATGTATACACACGCATACATCTTATATAAATAACAGTAAATATAAAAGCTTATTTGAAATATAAGCTAAGATATATCACTTCAAACATAGATAAAGTAAAGGTGAGGTCTGCTCAACTTTACCTGGTCCCTGTGCCAAAAAGAATCCCCTCATGTCGATGAACTCATTATCATAACCGTGCCATCCGTGTTGCCAGCTCACCGCCTGCTCCGTGCCGTTATTCCAGAAGGGCAGATTGGCTTTGTTCTGTAAAGACAGGCAGACGTGTAGCGGTTAGCATTTAGCCTGCAGTGTTGTTATTACCGACTGATGCCTTGGTGTTTCGTCCAGGGCTATGAGTGTGTTTTCGCAGTCAGCTAATGACGCATCACTGAGACAATCTGTTAAATCAGGCAAGCACACAAAAGCAAGACTGTTGTTTTTGGCCTTTATATGCACGACCGAATCATGACTGAAGTAATTCCTTTCAGCTGTCTTTTTGGAAATGTGCAAAGCAACATATTAAATGGTTCACAAGTAGATTTGGGGAAATTTCCACACCCTGCTGGGACGGATTGTGAAGTTTTAATAGTGCTGATAAGGACAGGCACACTCAGCATATTGTTAATGCTTTAAATAAATAGCATCTATATTGACATCTAGATTTGATTAGATTGCTATAATCATAAAACAACCCCATAAACAACCATGAGGACATGTAGGACAGATTGTGTAGAGAGTAACCTCACTGACCTCGGTGATAAACCATCCAGGCTCTGCAACGAGCGTCAGCGTCGAGACGAACCTCCCGTTCTTATAGTGGAAGCGGTCTGGGATCTCTTGTTTCTTATAAACATTCATGTTGTCCACTGAGCTCAGGTTTCGATATATCTGAATTAACATATACACAGATTTTTGTTTGAGTGCGAGCCACTGAAGTCCACATTTCATCATACATTTTTGGATTTCCCATTATTTTCCAATGTGATTCTCATCAGATTAAAAATTACACACACAGACAAAAAAAAACAAGGCCAGTCCACCAGAGTCAAAGCATACTTTACAGACTGAAATATCACTGAAGTTAAAGTTTAAATCTAAATGGGGCTGACAGCAGGTCAAAGTACATCCCTTCCTTTTTCACATCGATGAACTCTGACGCTAAGTGTATTTTCCCCAAGGAGCACAGAGACGGTTGAGTTCACCTCTTCAAACTTGTCCTGTTTGGGCCACAGACTGACCACCGGCCCCCTGTCCATCATTTTAATGATGTGCGACTTGTCAATGTACTTCTCCAGTTCAATGACTTTCTCCATCCACTTGAGTTCCGTCATGCCATGATCAGAGAACAGGACCACGTTTAGATCATCTCTCATGTTCTTCTCCTGACAAATCAATAAATCAGTCAATTAGGGTTTTCAAATCGATTAATGGCAATTAATTGCATTCATGTAGCACAATATACTGGTAAAGGTAGGGGTGTGCGATAAATATCGTCCGATAATTAATGCGCATCTCGTCAGTAAAGCCAGTTCTCTAATACCCCTAGGTAGTCAGTTAACAATGGCTCGGTTTAGTAACAGCTGCTCTATGTGAAATAACACACCTGATGGAATTTACCGCTGATTAGAGAACGAGCTTTACTGATGAGATGTGCATTAATTATTGAATGATATTTATCGTGCAGCCCTAGGTATCATGGCACTAGGGCTGTCAAAATTGCTCAAAAATGCCGTTCGAATATTCCCTCTAAAAAATACACGAATATTCAAACTATTCGAACATCTGGTTGCACATGTTGTCAATGACACGCATTACGTCAATAACTAGCCAAAATAATACAAAGAGACATAACTACTTGTATAGGTAGTCTATTTAAGTTTAAACATATTAAACCTACACAAAAACAAGGAAAACAACTAATGGCCAAGACTGCAGACCTCACGCTCTCTCACCCTCACATTCCACGATACTGATCGGTCTCATGTCCTTACAAATGAACAAAATTATTTTATCCGTTATGGCCTCTTGTCGTGTTGCAGACAAAGAGCTTGCGGCGGGCGATGCAAAGTAACGTTAAGTGTCAAGACGTGACTGTTTAGCTGGAGTTCCACACATTATGCCATGCTCATTTGGGTGCACATTTTTGAGATGTGCTAGTGGTCGAATGCGGTATGCTAACTGTATCTTAAATACCTTGCATACAACTTTATCTCACGGGTCAACAGTTTTACCTAATTTTCTCTGCTGCGGTCGAGTTGGGCTCTGCACTTGCTGGCATCTTCCATGAAGACGCGTCAACTTTCAGCAGTGATGCTGTGCCAGGCAGTGCGACTCCTGTGAGGCTGTGACCCGTCCCTGAACACTCAGGCGCACTAGCACGCCCACTCGCAAAGCAGGCAACCACGCCTCTACTTCTGCGGGCCTTTTTTTACACATTTTTTTTTTTATTGGAATATTAATTTTCACCTTCGAAATTCGTTTTTTTAAAACTATTCAAATACATATTCGAATTTAGAATATTCGTTGACAGCCCTACATGGCACCCTGCTTTTAAAAATGACACGAATCCTTATTTTACTAGTACCAATACTTTAAGAAAGGCAGCATTTAGCATTCAAGTATTTCCTAAATTGCGTCGACATATGACAAATCTTGACTGAATAACTTAAGAAGCTTTAATAAGGATAAACACAGCATTTCTCCTTTTGTTTGTTACTTGCATCTATGTTCTTATTATAAACGACAAAAATAAAGTGTGTTTACACTATACAAACACAAACTTTTATCTTGGATGTGATCAATCGCGATTAATCGATTTTACAGTACTAAAATAAATACAAAATGTGTCTTATATAGCAAGGTAGAACAGAGAGTATTGTTTTTCTCTCTCTTTCTTTCATCCATGTAAAAATACCTTGATTTTCTGGTTGAGGATCTGGAAAGCCCGGTCCACTGAGCGAATAGCTCTCTGTATTTCTGAAGAGCGTGGCCCAAAGTGATGTCCTTCCACATCAATCTTCTCGTAATAAATACCAGCCATGTCGGCTTTATTGCTCCTGTTTGAAACATATCATTCAAACACAATCATCAAATGATAACAAAGGAACAGTTTACCCAAAAATAAATATAGATGATTGTGGCGAGTGGGGCGGGGCCGAGAGGCGTGGGAACGAGGAGTGAGGCCAGGTGTAGTGATTGGAGATGAGCTGCACCTGCGCCCCACCGCCGGTCTTGAGTCCCACGTAGGAGATGGAAGGATATAAAACTGGAGCGACGACCGTGAAGGACGAGAGAGGACCAGGCCTGGACAATATTTTATGTTTGCTTTTATTTTGTGCGCACCAGTTGTCCGTGAGGGGCTGGTGCGCTGTTTTGTGTTTATTTTTGAATTATTAAAATGTTTTGATTGTCCGCCGGTTCCCGCCTCCTTCTTCCCGATGAATACGAAGGTTTTATCATTACAATGATGTAGATAAGTTTGTTTCTCATCACAAAAGATTTTAAAGCATTACATCACTTTGTTGTTGTGTTGTTTTAATCTTTCGTTGTTTCTTTCTTTTTGTTAATTAGCACATCTGACTCCATCTAGGCAGAAAAGCTAGAATTATCTGTGTTAATGATTTTTGAGCAGGCTTACTTTAACATATTAAGAGCGCTCTCCATGGAGTCGGTCAGGTTCTTCTCTGAAGGACTGGTCACATATTTCTCACAGAATGTAGGTTGGACTCCAAGAATCGTCACTTCACAACCTGAAAGCACAGAAACACTTTAGACCATGTGACCTGCATTTACTTGCATTTGGGAGAGAACAAAAAGGCTTTTGAAAGATTGAACACTCCACTTGAAAACCTTTTAAACTTTTTTTTTAATGTCAAGTAGCAGTATGAGTCTGGGATGAGAGGAAGCTCTGTGTGACCACCGGGCAAATTTAAATAACCTTTAAAGAGCCACACAGATGGGAAATCAAAAATTACCTGTATTACAGTGTATGATGTAGCTGTCCATCAGTGTAAACAATGTGCAAAGTAAATAAACCAAAAAGTACACGATTTATAAAGTTATTGGCTTCTAAAGTAAGGAGTCGACTCTGAATCGCTGAAACGAGTCGTTATAGATTTCAAATCTTTTGCCCATCTCTATGTACGTCACTAGGAGAACTTTGCATAATAATCTCCGCCTACCATCTTGAGAGAAACAAAACTCTGACCTGCCCCACCCCCCACACAGACGCTCTGTTTGGTGTGAGAGCATCATGTCGAGGAGACGGTGTGTTTTTAATTGTAAAGGCAAGTTTGTTTTATTTTCACTGCCAAAGAATGAAGATCAGAAGAACCAATGGCTAAAATTAATTTTTACCACAATACCAGAGCAGTACAACAAATCCCTTTTGTTGTGTTCACAACATTTCACTGATGACTGCTTTTCTAATCTCGGTGAGTACAAGGCGGGATTTTCAAAGCGTTTGGCCATAAAAGAGGGTTCATTACCAACTTTATTTAGACCAACGAGCATCTCCGAATAACAACACGAAGTATGATTATGAAGTTATGTGTTTGTTTTCTCCCGAGCGTCTTATCAGTATGTGTGCTATCTGCAGCCTTTGTCTGTGCTGAACTTCATTTACAAACACATCATTAAAATGAAGTGTAACAAGTGCTGCTAACAGATATTCTGTGATAAAGTAATCCATATGAAAACAACGCAATGTCTGTTTTTTACGTCTCCCTTCGTTATATCTAATGTGACCACGCCCCCGCTCTGAACGCGCTATTCAGATTCAAACTGAAGCGCGCGGCTTGAATACACACACACAGAGGAAAAAGCAGCGAGACTGTTCAAGTTTTTTATTTTACTGTTTGCTTCGCAATGAGAGTAATAAAACATAATCCACCCCAAAAAGATGCTAACGCATAGTTTGCCGTGGAGGTGTGTGCGGAACAACCAATCAAAACTGACTATGTTAGTTGACCAATCAGAACACAGTATGCTACCGAAAGGTGGGGTTTAAGGAAACTGAATCTTTTGAACAGCTTCGCACGAACCGTTTGGGGATCTCTGAGAATTGAGGTAATTTTAAAATGATATTTTGACAAAATGACAATGTTTTTTAACCTTGGATGGATTTAAACATGTTGTACAGGACTTATAAACAGTGATAGGAAGCTTAGAATTTTCATCTTACTGGCTCTTTAATTTATACTGTACACCAGTGATCCTCATATCTGGCTCGCGAGATCCAGTTTCCTGCAGAGTTTAGCTCCGACTCTAATTAAACACACCTGCCTGTGATTTTCTAATGATCCTGAAGACACTGATTAGCAAACTCATGCGTGTTTGATTAGGGTTAGAACTTCGCAGGAAAGTGGATCTCGCGAGCCAGATTTGAGGATCACTGCTGTACACTATGGTGTTAGTGACATTTTAAAAGAAATCACAGGAATAAATAACATTTTAAAATATGTTCAAATACAAAACAGTTATTTAAAATGCAATAACAATTCACTGTACTACAGAGTTTACTGAATTTTACCTCTTTAATCTTAAGATCCCTTTCTACAACGCTGAAGCAAGTAAATAATCTCCATTTATCTTCCATCATCTCTTATTTTTCAATTTCTACAAGCATATGGTCCCAAACCACATCAATCCGGGTATTTAGATGCGGGACAAAAATCTCAAATGAAAATATATCAAATAAATAGAACTTGAAACAGCTCATATATTTATTTGAAGATGACAAACAGCATTTTCAAAGCTTAAACACTTCACACTGTTAGAATTCCCAAAATGGCTTAATTATTATAGAGAAGAAGAAAGTCAACAGTTATGTTGTTTGTAGACCATTTGGGATGATCACATCCTGAGCAAATTGTGACCAATTGGTGTGGGACACTGAGAACCACCTCAGACAAAGGAGTGTCAGAACTTAATTAACATAGAGACTACAGGGAGTTACTGAAACAACTTAATTTACATGTAATAGACTGAAAATGTATAAAAGGTATGAACTAAGAATGTTCTGGGTTCATTTTGACTATGTTGAAGGTACTACATGTACTTTGTCACTGCTATGCTGCAATAAACATCTTCATTGAGATCTTCAGTGTCCTCATCATTTTTTCTTACAACATTTACTCATTTATGAAAAATTACAAAACATTTTTATAATAATTTTCCAGTCCTGCATACACCATTTTTTAACAAACCAATTCACACATCCACTAACCTGGCCAGTAGTACATGTAGACTCTCTTTCCTAGTTTCTGCATGGTGACCCACAGCGGCTCTGATCCGTCCCACCACATGGGCAGACGGCTGTCTGAATTAGTCCCAATCAGGAACTCCTTCATGGTCTCTGTATCCCACATGTAATTCCCAATCATCTGGTGCACCTCACAATAGCGTCCTGAAACATGAGGAGGAGTGCAGAATAAATATTTACAACAAGGGTGGATTTAAATCAGCATCTTCAGAAGTGCATTTGATTAAAGAGCTTCATTCATTTATTAAATTGCGCATATGCTGCTCTTTTAGCTTTAGCTCAGGAAACTCCACAGAGCTAACAGATGTTTCAGTGTCTTTGGATAGCCTGTAAAAACAATGGATCATTTGTCCACTCATGTACTTCAAGCTCTGTGGAGATGAAGGCACACAATGAAGATTATTAAAATAAAATAAAAATCAGAAAAAATGATTTCTAAGTAGGATCAATATACAGGTTCATCTCAATAAATTAGAATCTTGTGGAAAAGTTCATTTATTTCAGTAATTTAACTCAAATTGTGAAACTTTTGTATAGGGCTTGGGCGTCGTGACGTCATTACTTGGCGTGGCTGCCACGTTGACTGCCTCCTTTACTGCCACTCGGACTACTGCGCAGTGTTTAGACATACTCCCTCTCATCCGTGTGTCTTAATTTGATTAATTAAAAATCTATTTTAACCATTTTCAACCGTTGCTGTATTGTGGGGTGTAATAACGCAACACATAATCGCCATGGGGAAAATAAAATGAGAATGGATTAACTTTACACCGCTTTCATGCTTGGAGGCGCGACTACGGAGACCATAACATCTTAATATTAATTTATATAGCTTAAGTCAACATTGAAAATAAGGGAAATTTCTCGAGTTACTCTTCCAAAATACGGGAAATTTCAACATTCATCTTTTTGTTTCTATCCCTCTGCTGACAGCAAAAATTTGTACTATAAAACTGCTGCATTTACTAACGTTAAGCGATTTGAGAAGCTAGGTCTAACGTGACTTTAGTTACAGATTGGCATGAAATCGTGCTCTCACAACAACCAAGCTATCTTAAAAAGCCCAACATCACGCTAAGGTTGCTTTCAAGTAAGCAAAATGATGCTTTGAAAACATCTGTTTCGCTGGAAGGACAAGGAGTAGCAACAGGACAACAACACAGAAACTTGACAGGTCTGATGGAGGGGCTAAAGGGATATTTTACAGGAAAATACTAAAAAAGGAAGACAGCGGGGAAAGAGCTCAAATACGTGAGAACCCCGGAAAAAAAACGGGAGGGTTGACGGCTACTAACTACACTTTTGAAACACATTATTAAAAGTCCATGTGTGAATGGTTGTTAGCACTAACGGTTACTAAACTAGCAGCTAGGTAACGTTAGAGCGCAGCTTACCGGATTACTGTATACTGTTTGCCCATGTTCTGGGGTTCTATGATTTGCAGCTGCTGAACCCATCCATTTGTGAACTGTACATGAGACTTAAATGACTTGTAGCTTCGGAACTATTCTGAAGTGTAGGCGCTCACAAAACAAACAAGGTAGCCGAAGATATCTGCGGCAACAAGTCTCCGTCGGTACTCCACTAATTGTTGGGAATTTCATGTGGATCCAAACCGTTAATAGTGCCGATTTTGTCCACATACGGGTCCCTGGCATCCCTATTTAGCATATCCCTATAAATCCCACAACCTTTTCGCGATTTTGACATCTTTTTTTCTTTCTCCCAACTCTGCTCTTCTCGTTCAACTCGCTGTATGTTTACATTCGCGAAGCTGGCAACATGGCCGCCACGTCCCAGAATGCAACTCGGTGCCCAAACCCTATTAAGTAGATTCGGTGCACATATTAGAATATGGTGACATGCTAATCAGATAAATCAACTCCTGCAAAGGTTTCCTGAGCCTACAAAATGGTCTCTCAGTTTGGTTCACTAGGCTACACAATCATGGGGAAGACTGCTGATCTGACAGTTGTCCAAAAGACAATCATTGACACTCTTCACAAGGCGGGTAAGTCACAAACAGACATTGCCAAAGAAGCTGGCTGTTCACAGAGTGCTGTATCCAAGCATGTTGACAGAAAGTTAAAAAAGATGCACAACCAACCGAGAGAATCGCAGCCTTATGAGGATGGTCAAGCAAAATCAATTCAAAAATCTGAGTGAACTTCACAAGGAATGGACTGAGGCTAGGGTAAAGGCATCAAGAGCCACCACAAAAAGATGTGTCAAGGAATTTGCTGAACCACAGACAAACGTCAGAGGCATCTTACCTGGACTAAGGAGAAGAAGAACTGGACTGTTGCCCAGTGGTCCAAAGTCCTCTTTTCAGATGAGAGCAAGTTTTAAGAACTGCATCACTGCAGTGTGTTGTGTTTTATTGTGTTTTTTGAAAACTAAAGTCAATGCACCCGTTTACCGAAAATTTTTGGAGCACTTCTGCTGACCAGCTTTTTGATATTGCTGATTTCACTTTCCAGCAGGATTTGGCACCTGCCCACACTGTTGGTTAAATGACCATTGTGTTGGTGTGCTTGACCAAAATGAGAAACAAGAGACCAAAATATGTAGATGAGCTGAAGGCCACTGACAAAGAAACCTGGGCTTCCATACCACCTCAGCAGTGCCACAGAAATTGATCACCTCCATGCCACGCCGAATTGAGGCAGTTATGCTTTAAAACAATTATCATGTCAAGAACCTTTGGCCGTTCCTGCAAGTTACAGCCCTAAGGACTACTACTAATAATACTTTACAGCATAACCTTCTTTATCAAATCTCACATATTATAAGATGCTCAACAGATTCAACAGTTCAAGTAGTTCATGCACACTTGAATATGAATTATGTATTTCAAAATGCTGCATTTATGATGTCTTATATACAGTAAAAATATTGTAGTACTATTACAATTCAAAAGAACTGTCTATTTAATATATTTTCAAAATGATGGAAAGCTGAAACTGACTCCATTACTCCAGTCTTCACTGCCACACGATCCTTGCTCAGGCAACTTTTCATATTGTTAGACATGTTGAAAAGTTTTATTTTAAATATTTTTGTGGAAACAGAACTCATTTGAAACCTGAGTAACATCAATGTTTTTACTGTCATTTTTTATAAATTTATTGCATCCATGTTAACTTTTTTTTTTAAGTAAAGTAAAACTAACTGCATTTAAATCTTGTATAAAGGTAGTTATCTTTGTTTAATGGTATTAATAACAGTTATTCTAAGACAGTTTGCACTATGGCCAGATAAGAGGTCAGGCTGACATCCCTCACAGTGTCCCAGCTTTGCTCTCATTGTTTGATTTCGATGTCGAAGCTCAAGTTATTCTAAGACAGTTTGCACTATGGCCAGATAAGAGGTCAGGCTGACATCCCTCACAATGTCCCAGCTTTGCTCTCATTGTTTGATTTCGTTGTCGAAGCTTGAGTCCATTTGTCATGGTAGACTATCTTCTGAAGCTTTGTAGAAAAGGGAATGTGCCCAAACAAAAAAACTGCCATCAAAAGAGCAGGAAAGCCTTGGCTGTGAGCTGCTGTGATTGTTGGACGTCAGGTCAAAGCGTGTGTGCAAGAGCTCAGCGCTGCATGGCCTTTGTTACTGAACTCCGGCGTAAAGACAACACAAACTGTAGCACCATGTGATTCAGCAACACGATTCAATGAATCAACCGAGTGGACATGATCAGAAAGGCATAGACTGATAATCTACACACAACCCCAAAATAAAGATGTAAAACGAATCTGCTACAGGGTAGACGAAGTGAAGAATCAGTGGTTACAACTCATTATACCACGATACCACAGGAGTATAATACTAAAATTGATCTGTGTTCCCATCATTTCACTGAAATCTACTTCTACAATCTCACATGAACTCCATATGCCCGAAGCCTAGCCTAAATCATTGTTTTGTTACTGTATTGCTTTACCAATGCATTCGCCACCTAGCGTTAAGGCGTGAATTAACAGAAGGCAAACAATCGTTTCACACTCGTTGTGAAAGCACCATTCGTCGACAATTCGCCTCACTTTTTCGCATCGCGCTCAGTGTGGAAAGGCTTTAACTGTGGTTGCTTTCCGCATACTGTGAATTAACATCAATAATCCCAAGATTTGGATTAACTAGAATTTATTTTTATTTTTATTGTTATTACATGTTATAATCAAGTAGTATTTACTGCTAGGGTATATTTGGAGCAATCACTGATAGTAAATCGAACTTTGAAACATTTAAGGTCTCTCACACTTGAAATAATTAACACAGGGTAATGCTAAACCCCAGCTAAAAGGGATCCTGGGTAATCTTATTTTAAATTCCACTCTTTACCCAGAGTTAACAATTAATCCTGGTTAATCATTATCTGACATGTCACACTATACATTCCTAAACCTATGTTACTGTTGTTATTTGCATACTTGCAGTGTCAACATTCATGATTAGACAAACACAAATTCAAGTCTGGTTTTTATCCATCGTAAATGGGTAGGATTCCACAATTTGGACACTGAGTCGTACCAGGCTCCATATATCTCAGGGATTGAACCATATAGGGCCTTAAAAATTAGGATTACAAGCTAATTAACCACACTCTAAAATCATATTCATATATCCGTATACTTCTTGAGTTATAGGCATGCAAACTTTGGAAAAATAATATTTATTGCACTAATTTTTTGCAATTGTTTTGAAAATTGTAGTTTCAACATTGTTTTTTCTTCAGACCTTACTCTTTAAAAGAAAATTAAGCATCATATTTATGCAAAGTGGCCAATGCTGGAGCCATATTGAAATTCCAGTATGTCTCTAAATTAAATTAAATAATTCTTGAGTAATGCAAAATTTAAGGAAAAGTGTTTTTCCCATTTTTTTAATGGTCACTCAGCCACTGGCATTTAATGCAACAAAGATTGCTAAAGTCAGAAGATTTTACTTATAGTCAACCAATCTCTGTGTACAAATTATATAATGATACCAACAACATACATTTTTACCCTCCTGTAATTTGACTTTAAATCTCAGGTGAAACTTTTTATTTTGACCCCTCTCTACAAAAAAGTGGATTACTCATTAAATGCATCGGTGACATTTAATATTTTTGGCTTTCATCACTATACATGTTTACCATTCCTCAGAAAAAAAAATATTATGAATAAAAAAAAAATAAAAACAATTGAGCTGGGGATCTCTGGTTGGGTTTTTGCTCTGCAAGAGTACTTTTAATGACCTTTACTCTCTTTTTGAACTGTTTTTGTATATTTGTGTACTACAAAATGTCATGGAATGCACTGGCAAAGCACTACAGTAACAAAACAATGATTAAGGCTAGGCTTCACAAACATATGGAACTCATTTGGAGATTCTGGAGTTCATAACATCTTACATAAGCTGCTCACAATAAAGATAATAAAGGTTCAAAAGACCTAAACCAATAACTTATATCTGCAACACAAGAAGTGATACTGTAACATGATGTGTTTTATCAAATGTGCTTATTTTTTAGCAGAAGTTACCTAGCCAAGATTGTATATGAAAAACATGACAAAAAAATAAACACTCACCTGTCATTAGAGAGTAATAATTCGGATAGGACAGACTGGGGAAATCTGGAGTCATGTAATCCACTTTCACACCGTTTTCCACGATTTCTCTAAACCCGTCCAGGTTCTGTAAGTCGTCCATGTAATCATAACGGAAGCCATCGATCAAAAACACCAGGAGTTTGCGGTTTGCGTCGCAGCATCGAGACAGAAGGAGAATACAAACGGTGAGGATGTTCAGCGCTGCTCGAGTCATGATGCTCCGGTACTGAGAGATGAACTGATCTGATCTGACTGATGGAGAGATGAACTCTAATCGCGCGGATTCATGAAAAACTCTCCGTCTCAATGGGCGTGTGCAGGGAGTAAACGACCAGGTTTATTTATTTATTTATTTATTTATTTTTGTATCTCCACAATCATATCATTTCATGCATTTATGTTCTTGGGAATATTTATAATCCGTCACGTCATTTCCACTATTTAGCAGACGATCATACCAAAAATACTGGCTGTTAGTTTAACTCCTGGACCACTACTGGGACTTGAAAAGTTTTGGCCTGCCTTTTTTTTTTTTTTTTTTTTTTTTGTTCTACGCATTATATGATCTGCACTGTCCTCTGGTGTCAGGAAACTGATAAAACAGCCCTCACATAAACAAACAGAAGTGTCTTTCCTCTGCCACTAGTCTGTGCAATTACCTCAGCATCATGCCCTCACCTAAACCTCAGACAGAAGCAGTTGATCTGAGAAACCTACCCAAAATATGGTCCCACAAACCTCTACCGCAGTTCATTCAGATAGGCGAAAAGTAGTCACAGTGAACTTTGAGGAGGTGAATTCAGTAGATAATGACGGAACTCTACCCCAAGGCAATAAAATTGTGCAACAATGTTCAGAAATGTGTTTGGTACCACACAGTAGTTGAGTGATCATATGTCTCTGTTTTTTGTTGTTGTCAGTGACCCAGGTGCGATTAAGAAGATCTAATGAATCCAGAAGACAGACACACCACTCCCTTACACACACACACACACACACACACAGACCAGATCACTTTACACACAACATGAGCAGGAGTTGTGTTAAAACCGTAGACTGTATAAAGGTTAAAACCTGCTAAATAACATTGTGCAACATTCACTTATCAGCTATGTGCTATTCTGGAGGGTACACTTTGTGTTAAAAACAATTATTGATCATGAATGGTTTGGCTTGATTCCTCAAATCATATCTTAATGTATTCCTTTCAGGGATCAAACTCATGAATTTTGCCTGCGGTGTAAATCAAATTTAGTTCAACAAGTTTCTGCAAAGTACTTTATGAGTAATTTATGAATTTAAATAAAGTACTAGTGTATCTGGTGCACTCTGAGAGTTCAAGAGCACCAACCCAGGTTCAGTGTGGAAACTGAGCAAAGAAAAGAGTTGGTGAATTCAATTTGTAAAGGGGACTTTTTTTTTTGTAGCGATATAGTGTCTTAAGGCCCGTTCACACTAAGAACAGTAAAAAGAAAATGGTTACAAAACTACAAACATGGCGGATGTGTGCGACCGCGATTAAGTAGAAATGTTTAGATAAAGGTTTTGAATAATTCACAATAAATAATCAACAGTATCTCAGAAAATTAGAATATTGTGAAAAGATTTAATATTTAAGACACCTAGTGCCACACTCTAATCAGTTAATTAACTCAAAACACCTGCAAAGGCCTTTAAAATGGTCTCTCAGTCTAGTTCTGTAGGCTACACAATCATGGGGAAGACCGCTGACCTGACAGCTGTCCAAAAGACAACCACTGACACCTTGCACAAGGAGGGTTTTCTGAGTTTTCACTGTGTTTTCTGAGGTCCAAGGTCAACACAACCGTATACCAGGAAGTTTTAGAGCACTTCATGCTTTCTGCTGCTGACCAACTTTATGAAGATGCAGATTTCATTTTCCAACAAGACTTAACACCTGCACACAGTGCTAAAGCTGCCAGTACCTGGTTTAAGGACAATGGTCTTAATTTGCCAGCAAACTCGCCTGACCTTAACCCCATAGGAAATCTATGGGGTATTGTGAAGAGGAAGATGCGATATGTCAGACCCAAGAATGCAGAAGACTGAAGGCCACTATCAGAGCAACCTGGTCTCTCATAACACCTGAGCAGTGCCACAGACTGATCCACTCCATGCCACGCCGCATTGCTCCAGTAATTCAGGCAAAAGGAGCCCCAACTAAGTATTGAGTGCTGTACATGCTCATGCTTTTCATGTTCATACTTTTCAGTTGGCCAAGATTTCTAAAAATCCTTTCTTTGTATTGGTCTTAATTAATATACAAATTTTCTGAGATACCGAATTTGGGATTTTCCTTAGTTGTCAGTTATAATCATCAAAATTAAAATAAATAAACATTTGAAATATATCAGTCTGCGTGTAATGAATGAATATAATATACAAGTTTCACTTTTTGAATGGAATATGTGTAAGAAATCAACTTTTCGATGATATTCTAATTATATGACCAGCACCTGTAAATTTTAAGGGGCATTTAAGAGCATTATGAACAATATTTATTTTTTATAACCATACAAATGCATGGCAGGACATCTGTTTAGGTCGAATAATTTATAAGATGAATATGATGAAAAATTCAAAAGGTCAGACTACACATTACTTTAATACCCTTTACAGAGATATCACCAGATGTCCTCCAAGTGTCCGAGCTGTATAAGGAGTTTGTCAGCACTACATCACCTTTGGTCAACACCATCAGGATGTTCAGTGAGGATCCACTGATGGATTCAGGCTTTGGAAAAGTTAAGGCTGGGAGTGCCGTCATCATACCAGCAGAAACAACCTGCAACATTATTCACTGTCAAGATCCCACATCTGACACTTCTTGATGACAACCTTGAACTACCTGTCTGCTTGTTTGTCCAAAGCAAACATACAGTCTTTCGTATATGCACAGGAGTGTTGCACAGGAAATGTTTAACAGTTTATCAAAGTCACTTAAATACAAATGGCCACGCTTTTATAGGCAGAAAGATGTATCACTAATATATTAAAATCACTAGATAGGCATATGAGAGATAGAAATGATATGAGTGCTAGGTTAAAAAAGGTTTTCATCATCTAAACAAAAGCAGATTTTGACAAAAGCCATGGAAAATGACTCACAAATATAAAAATACAGTGTGTTCAGTTTTGACAGAACAGACAACACAACACCAACTCACATCTGACCCAGACAGTGTCTATCATTTATTCTTATGATCACATGATTTTTATACACCAGAATCATTAAAGAAGCCCTTATGAGTGTATAAAGATCCGATAGGCACACATTATCTGGGACTTGAACACACAGCTGTAGACACAAGACAAGCAGGACACGTACTTTACATCTTTACGTTCACATATACAGTAGAAAGAGACACATTAAAAGGTTAAAAAAAATTCATAAAAACAAGTGCTTTGTCTTGTCATAAAAACCACAAACTAACACAAATTCACACAGGATATCTTACATCATAGGGCTCATCATGTAAAATGTCATTTACTATCCATTGCATAAAGATCCCTATGGTATAAAAATGTATTCGCTCACAACGAAGGTCTTAAGATAAGTTAATATTATGGCATTTATGTGCATGCTTTTTTTTGTTTTGTTTTTTTGGAAACAGGCTCGTAAAGTGTCTATCGTTGATTGCGAGCTGCAAAAGTCACTGATTATGGCCGTCAGTGCTCATCCATAAGGTGCTCGGGGGCAACTAAAGGCAATTAAGAAATGATCCTTATATTTACACATTCATAATGGTTTGCGGATCACTACGGCAGCTTACGGATAAACGTCACTGCGCTTGAAAACTCCCTGAATTTCAGCTCACGTGTCACTTCCTGTCTGTGAGCACCGAGTTCTCCTCCCGTAGGATGGTCCATCGCTGTCCTGTGAGCTCGTAGGTCCTTTATCGAAGGCGATGATAGTGTTCTCGACGAGTCGCGTGCAGGTTTCATCAGCAAGTCTTGACGGAGGATTTGGACACGTCTGAGGTTTTCATGATGACGCTGGCACGTTTCTCGTGGACCGCCGGCTGGCCGGAGGGGCCGGGGCTGTGGGAGGACGAGGGGAAAGGGGTGTTTAGGAGGCTCCAGTTCGACTCACCGGTGAAGGGGGCGTGCAAGTCCGAAGGTGCAGAGTCTCGGACAGTGGTTATCTTGAAGTTAGGCTTTTCGGGAGAAATGAAAGAAGACATGCCAGGAAGGGGCATCCTCATCTTCTTGTCTTCATGTCCAAACAGCAAGGCCTGAATACGCTGCAGGACCAAACAAAGCCACATCAGTGATTAGGACACTAGTAGAAATGACAAATGCTAATATAACATACTAATTTGTCATGGTTTTTAATCATTTAGAGGCAATGGACCCCCAAATATAATCATCCTTACACAAAGGACTCCATCCTAGAATATAAAGGGCAACTATATAACTAATATATATATATTATTTTTTTTTTTTTTTTTTTTTGATGTAAAACGGAGAGGGACTGAACTTGTACTACGTGTACACTAAATCACCTTCTTTAAGATAAAATCTGTAACATCTGAGGTTTTTTCAAACTGGGGTCTGAAAGGGAGTTTTTAAATCATTTAAAAAAATTTAAAAGAAATAATACAAATTGACTAAAGAAATGTAAATCAAAACATTAAATTAAAATAAAATAATTAAAATTGTTTGATTAAAATAACTAATTAGCTAAACAATTAAAATATAATTAAAATGAAAAAATAAAATATTTAATATTGTAAATAAAAGTTATTTATATATATATATATATATATTTTTTTTTAAATCAGGCTCCTATATTTCTGTTCAGTTGTAATAGCCTGGAAAAGGACCTGCACATTGCAAGGAGCCTAATAAAAATCCTAACTTTAGATGAAAATTTCAGAAGGCACTTAGAGGCTTTTGCATCTGAACTCTTCATATATATATATATATATATATATATATATATATATATATATATATATATATATATAAATAAAATTAACTTTTATTTACATTGTTAAATATTTTATTTTTTCATTTTAATTACATTCTAATTGTTTAGCTAATTATTTATTTTAATCAAACAATTTTAATTATTTTATTTTAATTGAATGTTTTGATTTACTTACATATTTCTTTAGTCAATTTTTAGTCAATATTTCTTTAGTCAATTCTTTTACATTTTTTTTAAATTATTTAAAACCTCCCTTTCAGACCCCAGTTTGAAAAAACCTCAGATGTTAGAGATTTTATCTTAAAGAAGGTGATTTAGTGTACACGTAGTATAAGTTCAGTCCCTCTCCGTTTTACATCAAAAAAAAATTTAAAATAAAATATATATTTAAAAAAAAAAAAACATCAGAGAATCATGAAAATGACAAAAGGTCTGGTAATCTCGGATGAGGTTAAGTGTCTTCATCGAGAGCACAAAGGTAATAGCTAGCACTTAAATCTGTCGATTTTCTACCCAGGAACTAACGGTATATTTTCATGAATTACAACCTGAGGCCATGTCGTAAAAACACACACTTCCTTGTGTTCAAATGATGATAATCCTGAATTGCATGAGAGCGTTGTGGCCCACATCGCCAGGGGCCCCACCACTCACACCGCCATCAGTTGCATTTCCTCTCTGACACTCAGCTTCATGCCTTTGATTGTTCTCTCTAGAAACTGTAAGACGTTTGCTCCACACATCTGAACCGTGTTTAGACTGATAACTGGCACATAAAACAGTCGGTCTAACAACACTTCAAATTCATGATTATTTATAGCTTCTATTGTTTTAACATGACAGAATTATGGCGACAGACTGGCTATCATCAGACTGCAGGATCTGCTGGCTTCCTGACAACTTTTGAGGGCACATTTATCACAAAAACTAAAAAGATTAAAAGTGAGGGCGAACTCTTCAAGTAGTGTTTAAAGAGTCTAACATTAAAGTCAAACCTTAAGTTCTTAGATGTAAGGTACATACTGAGAAAAAACAACAACAACAACGCATGGTACCATTTATATGTGAAAATATTGTTTGTCTCAAAAATTAAATATGCTATATCAATATAAAATAAAATATGCAGTTATTTTGACTTTAAATATTCATTTAGAAAAAATATAAAAAAACTCATTGCTCTTGGTTGGACAACTTCAGTAAAGTTCTAAATGACAATATACAGTAAATATTAAATTAAGTGGTTTTATTTCTCTTTCATCAATTTCTTATTTTATTTCATTTCTTATTCATTTGATGCGGCAGTTAAATACCTATTAAATACCTAAAGAAGTATGCCTTAAAGGTACAATTTAATGTAAAGCCTTTAGTCTGCAGATTTGAAAGATCATGAGAAACTTTTCATATCCTGCCATGAAATGTTTTTTGCAGGTAAAGCAAAATTCCCCTCCCTCAAAGCCTAAGTGACATTTTAATCAGCCGTCAAAGCTGACGTCTGTCTTTTGGGTGACAGCAATTCTATGGGTGAATCAGAGATTTACTCTTTCTATTTCAATAGTTTTCTAACAAGCCGCAGCACATTTACCAGAATCAGTGAGAAGCCTCACATCACTGCTTGTTCTTTCTTTTTTTTTTTCTCGTCTTGTTTTGCATCATAGTTCTGAGGTACAGGAACCGAAAACAGGGGTTTGAGAGCGTCTGTCATGTAAGATTTACCCAGATGCATGCTGGAACTTACATGTGTGGAGAGATTACTGGGCGCTTGTAAACGGGAAGTAGGAAGAGCCACAAACTTTCAGGCAAGAAACATTAAATCACAAGACCTGGCATTTTAAAATCAAAATAAGTTTTGTAGCTTCAAGTCCAAAACTCTAGCTTTAAACTAACCTTTTAGCAGATAAAGCCATTTAAAATGTATAGTCTTCCTTTTCCAGAACAAAAAAACCTAATATCATCATGCATATACAAACGTTTGTCTATTAAATGTGCTCTAGTATGATAATTACACCATTATTTGACTAGCAAGTAGCAAAGCATGTTCAAATGAATATAAAATATAATACACTGTACATAATTAATAATCATTTGAATGCAAAACACTGAAAGGTTTGTAAAAAGATTAATAAAGTATGTTATGCATATCATTATAGGTCAGGCTTAAAATGCACCTTTACAATCTTTTTTTTTTTTTTTTTTTAAGTCTTTGTATCCCATCCTTTACCTAAATAATGTATTGAAGACCTCTGTTTTAAAGTAAAATGCTTGTTCATATTCTGTTTGTTTGTCGATTTAAAGTTAAAAGTTCAAGCTAAAATTGATAGAAATTGATTGAAAAATTGAAATTGATTATATAAATTTGAGACACTTGTACAAGACTAAATGCAACACTTTTTGCCCCTAAGACTAGTTTACTCAAAAACAGCTGTGACATCACTAAAAACAATCACAGGGCGGACTGATCATGCAAAAAGCCAAAGTGGGCGAGTACTTAGATGCTGTATGTTAGACTATCTGGCAAATTTTTAGTCTGTAATCTTACTACTGCGATTGCCTGTGAAAACATTTGCACATGTTTGTGAAAACATGCTCTGCAAAACTCAAAAGGCTCAAAAAAAACTCTTCGTTTTTGGCACTGCAAGCATGTGGTGTATATTTTTAACATGTATATTTGTGCCATGTCAGTAACAGACCTCAGAACAAGAGAGCTTCCTTTAAATGTCTGAGCCACTAAACTCAATGTTGATATTCAGGCAGCTGATATAAAAATGTAAACACTAACTCGGTCAGTAAGATTCTCCTCGAAGTGTTGCATTCGCTGTAGTTCAACAGTAAGTCAGCACAGGTGCAAGCAGTTTCTGTGATAGTGCCTCTTGTGGCTGAGGATGCAACACACACTAATGTAAAGGAATAGCTTGACCAAAAAATAAAAAATTTGCTGAAAATGTACTCACTAAGCCAATGTCATTAAGCCATCCATGATCTAGATTCTGCAACGGAACAGATTTGGAGAAATGTAGCATTACAACACTTATTCACCAATGGGTCCTCTGCAGTGAATGGGTGCCGTCAGAATGAGAGTCCAAACAGCTGATGAAAACATCACAATAATCCAGTCCACAAGTAATCCACACCATTCCAGTCCATCAGTTAACATCTTGAGAAGTGAAAAGATTTGCTTGTAAGAAACAAATCCATTAGTAAGGTTTTTAACTTTAACCCATCGTTACTGATAATAGGAGTCCAGAATCTATAATAATGCATCCTGCAGTGAAAAAGTCCATCCCCTGTTGTCCTCTCACATTAAAATCCACTGACGTTTTTGTTTAGAACTGTTTTTTTTTCCCCCTTGATCTGTGCATAATTCTCTCCTGATTCAAAAGAGACAATTTTTCAGAAAGTCATATTTTTGATAGAGGATTCATATTTTAGACAAAAGTAACAGCTTGAGGTTAAAAACGTCTTAATAATGGATTTGTTTCTCACAAACACGCAACTTTTAACTTAACTTAATATGTTAACTGATGGACTGGAGTCATGTGGATTATTGTGATGTTTTTATCAGCTGTTTGGACTCTCATTCTGACGGCACCCATTCACTGCAGAGGATCAATTGGTGAGCAAGTGATGTAATGCTACATTTCTCCAAATCTGTTCGGATGAAGAAACAAACTCATCTTGAATGGCCTGAGGGTGAGTACATTTGTAACTATTCTATTCTTCATTTGTAAAAATTGTCTTTGAATAATTATCATGGAGCATATTTTGGCATTTAGTGTCTGTATGAGAAGCACAATTCAGTTCCTCACACCCCTAAAGCATAACATAAACAGATATGTACACAGAAGGATTCTGGGTATTGCTTGGACACGCCCATTAAAAAACACTCTTCTTTGTGGATCGTTCTTTTGGCCGCTATAACTCAGCATCTGCAGTCTATAATTTCAATGTAAAATTTCTAATTCAATATAAACCCAATCATTTCACATGTAAAAACATTATAACCATCTATTCTGTGTTTAAGCCTGTCCAGTTTCGCAATGGGAGAGTTGTGCACATACCTCTTTGTTGTCTTCCTCACTGGCGCTGTCTGTATCGCTCTCTGCTGGAAAACGGAGAGAAAGCAAAGTGTTTAGACTGATTCATCAGGGATTTCCTGACAGACAGGTTATCGTGTATGGGTGGATGAAAAAATGTTCAACCGATGGCCTGCCTGTACGCCTTCTATATTTAACCCTTACAGCTTTAGATGTTTAACCGATTACACCTATTAATAACTTCGAGATATCCTCAGGGCCAGTCATTTCTAACGTTTTACAGCTTAAATTGCACTGAGAGATGTTTCGATAAGAGAATCTAAATTGTAAATACAAGGAAAAGAAAGAAAGAGAGTTTGCTTTGGCAGTGAGGCATTGTGTTTGTGTTTACTATGAATAACTCCGAACTTGGGCAAGACATCTCATGCTGAAAAACCACACGCTTTCAGCCCCAGGGACTTCTGAGAAAAAAAACGGATTGTTGATTGGAAAACACGGAAAAACAGGACATGAGTCAACATTCCCGTCCGTGTACAAACGCACTGTCAAGTGGTGCTGTACGGTAAATTTCACGCCACTACAACACGTTTTCAGAAGCCAAGCCCCACAGTTTCAACAATGGCAGGAGTTCATCTCAGTCCTCCACGCGCAGTCAATGAGCAGACAGAAGAGTAGCTACAATAAAATGCATCATCTGCATTCCTTACTTGAAACTAGCTCCCAAAGGGGACTGAATAAAAGAGAAACACTTATAGAAGGAGATGCGGGAATGCTGTAACTGTAATCTTGGATCTAACAGTGTTTCAAAGCGAGCTGGATGGCTTCTTATTGGAAGCAAGCCTCTGCCATATTTTGCAATAATTAATTAGTGGTGTTTGCTAAGATATACTGTAGCTAGTCTATTACTCACTTGGCCAGATATGGATTTGAATAAACTTCTAACCCACAGTATTAGACTTAAGCATTCGCTACCGACCACCAATGAATGATTCATGCGATTAGACTGAAGATTTTTGCTTGGAAGCCAAAACTATTTACTCAATTACAGTAACAGTACATTCTCATAGAGTTACAGTAAAGAATATATTATAGAAACCAGCCAGAATACCCTTTGTTTATGCTGGATCGTGCCTGTAATATTTGAGTTTTTGCGACTGTCGTTGAAGTAACAAGGTAAAATGGCAAACCAAATCACATTGAATAATCACATCCACTTAATTGTTAGTACCATTTGTTCAATTAAACCTAATTAAATCAGAAAAACGACTTATTTCATTATGACTTTACAACCCAAAATCCAATCTTGCTATAAAAGTCAAAGATCTCTGCTTGTCCATTATAGCATTATAAGTGGATTACTGTGTCAGGCCTTTATAAGATATTGAAGGCACACTTTAACTTTATGAAGACGAGCACATGCAGGTGAGAGTGAATTGTGTTTGCGCCTCATAGTTATATATTAACTCCATCTAGCCAGAGCTGTGTTACAGTACAGAGGTACGGCTGTCCTTGAGGCTCAGCTCTAACTGACATTGTACAACACAACCAACACAAACAGCTTACACCGATCTCAATGCGTCACAGCATGTTTCAGGCCAAAAATTAAATGCTTTAGGAGTGATACCTTTCTTTTCAAATAAGGACAACAGATACACTGCAAAAAAAAAAAAAAGAACAAAAAGGATTCTTACATAGTATTTTTGTTGTTTTCCTAATCTAAATATTCTTAAAAGCATGATACTTTAAGAAATAAAATGACTTAAAATATATATTCTTGTTATCCAAAACATAAAAATTAAGGTCAAGAAACAGGGTAAGAAACATAAACTTATTTCAAAGGAAAAACGAGATTATTTTTCTGACCCAACTGGCAGGAATTTTGTTTAAACTCACATGATTGTTGAGAAAACTAAATTAATATCTTATGCAACATTGCTTCTCAAGTAAATGGATCTAGATTTACAAATTTTTATATATTTGTTTTGGAAAACAAAAATACTAAAATCATTTATTACAGTGAACTAACTTTGAGCAGTACAAAAGACCTTATCCACAATTCAATTAACAATTTGTCTTGTTTCCAGGGGCCCATTTCAAGAAGGAGGATCAACCAACTCTGAGTTGAAACTTAAAGTCTGAGTTAACTTACCCTGAGATGGGAAACTGAGTTTTTGGGTTCAGAACAGCTGAAATCGAGTTTAGTGCTTGCACCACGACTATGAGAAGTCATGATCAATGGAGCTATGAAAATATGATTCACCATGGCAACAGCACTGACAAAAAAACATCAGCATACCTTTGAGTCAATACATAACTTGAATTTTTAATCACCGTTATAATGTCAAAGGTAAAAACTTGGAGAACGGTAAGTTTTGAACTAATAATAATTTTCATTGTATCCTACAGGCAAAAAAAAAAAAAAAAAACATTAAGTATAAAAACATAATTCAACCAGGGAAAGTTTTACCCATAAAAGGTTCATGAGTGTACGCAGGCTACATGACTTTACAAACATTTGTCATATTAAATAAATATCATGTTTATTTCAGTGCGCAGCAGCTTTTTTCCACATAGTCTAATGCTAATTAAGTTACCACTTTAACTGACTCGATGAGTTTAAGTTTCCTCTCTTTCAGAAACAGACTTGACTTATCCTGCTTTCTCGGGTTTGACAAACCTCCCATTCTGAAACTGAAAACCCAGAGTTCCCCTGATTTCAGGGTTAACATACTCAGAGTTTTCACCAAACCTCCTTTCTGAAACAGACCTCAGAACAGATAAAAATCCAAACGCATTTAATTGAAAAGCACTATACTTAAAGATATTAAGTCCAGTTTTCTGAAAAATTATCCAAATTAATTGAGTGTATGCCTTAAACGAGAAAAAAAACATATCAATGGGGAAAGAAATATAAACGTCATTCAAAATGAAAACAAGATTATTTTTTCCTTATGTTTTTCCATTAGACAGATATTATATTCATGTTTGAAGCCTAACTTAATTTTGAAACATTTTCCACAAAACAAGACTTGATACCTTTAAATCATTTCCTAAATATATCTAGATATTTGTACTGGAAAACAAGACAAAAATTCTTTTTTTTTTTTTTGCAACACACAATATCAAATCTCCCACCTGTATCAGTTTCCACTGGCCACTAAAAGGCTAACAACTGGGTGGTTTGAAGGTCTGGACATTTATATAAAATAAAAAGTCTAAATATTTCAGCAAATGGAGCTGATTTGGGGCAAATTCAAACCCACAAATCCCACACAAGCTCAATATGTCTGGAGCACACGAGGAAACCACAAAGCACAGATAACTGTTGATTATTTTTCAACTGGATAAATGCAATTGGTATCACAGCCCAAAAGCATCTAAGTTCTAAAACCAATAAGGATGTAAAAGCAATGCTTCACTGTGAATATAGCAATGGCAAAAGGATTGAGAGTAAATTTGTTGAGCCAACCTCCATACGAGGAGACGGGGGAGATCTGTAAGGGGTACAGGTCACTGGAGGTCACAGCCTGCTCCTCGTTTTCCGTCACCACCTCGATGGTCTGACAAACGTCCGGCAGATCGTTAATGATCAGGTGGTCGTCCGCTGGGCTCCGCCCACCAGCCTCTGGGGAAGGAGAACAGAGAAGAGAGAGTGAATATGGAGAACAGTGAAGTGGGAAGTGGACGAGTTTCTTAAAGGGGGGTGAGCCAGATCTGTGTCATTTTTCACTCCCTCAATCCTTGCAATCCCTCCGGTCCACTCAGCTGAACTCCATTTCCCATGAGTCCGTATTGAAATGATGCAGTGGAAACCAGGTTAAAAACAACTGGACCAGCTGAAAGGCTGCTTGCAGATCAATTATGCTGCAGTTGATTTTGCTTTGCCAATTCGATGCGTATCACAAACCCCACATGACTAACAAAACAAACACACGCTAAACTCAACTTTAACCCCGATCCAGTGCGTTAGTGAAATTGAAGGGGGAAAACAGAGAACAAGTGGACGTGATTAAACAAAAACAGTAACAAGGAGATCAGGTAAAACTGGTCCAGGACAAAATGATAGGTGTAGTAGTGTGATCATATCCCATAAAAAAAAAGAAAAAGACCAATCATACTTACATCTGTCAAGAACATTTGAGTTGTATTGACAATAAAGTTTCTATTCTATTACAAATTCAACAATAGGCAAATCAAAAGGCTCTTTACTGACTCAAACTGCCAGCATTGTGAAACACTGGGTTTACATGTGTAGGAGCTGGAATAAACCTTACTCTATAGGTCAACTTCAGTGCCATAATGTCTGTAACGTTTTTGATTTTGTAGTTTTGTGAAGGCAGGGAGATGTGAGAGAATGTCTAACAGCTGTGAAATGACGCATGTGTTAAACTAGGACAGGAGAGGCACAGCAAAAAAAAACTTGTGTTAGAGAAGCCTAAAGCATTCTGTGTATTTGCAAAAAGTGGCTGATGAGGAACACAGAACAAAACGCTGATGTGTTTCAAGGATCCTTTGATATTCTCTGAAACCACAAGTCATGCTTTTTTAAAGAGATTCCTCAAATAAACTTGAGAGAGAACATCTTTTAACAACTTAATGTGTAATAATAATACATTTGAAAAAAATTTAGAAGAATTACTATTTGATACATATCTACAACGTGTATTATATTCTTAAATAACATAGTAAATACATATTAAGCATTCAAAAGAGTTTTGTTTTTAAGGGTTACGTTTTTCTTCAATAGAGTGACGTGCTCTGGCTGGACAGAATTTTAATGGGTAATATATTTATAACAAATATTTAAAATAATATTAATAAACATATATTTGAATAAAATATTTATTGATCATATTTGCTACATATACAAATTATAATTAATTAATTAATTGATTAATTAAAATAAATACACAACAAGTCATTCAAAAGTGTTATGGTTTTGGTTCGTGTTAAGTTTCTCTTTAAAAAAAAGCAAGTGCTCTGGTTGGACAGAACTGAAATGGGTCATATATTTATAACAAATACTATATTAATAAAATTCATACTTTTTTAAAGAGAACCTTAAAATAACAATATAACCTAACACCTATAATAGCTAAAAATACCTAACATAAAAATAGCTTGATGTATATTTATTATAATTATTTTAAATCATCATTATTAGTGTTTTTCTATCAAATAAATAATAAAAAAATTGTTATTATTAAAATAAAATTAAAAATACTGTTAATAAATACACCAAGTCATTCAAATGTGTTCGGTTTTAGGATTATTTTTAGCTTCGGTTTAAAAAAGGCCTAAATTGTAATACTCCCTCAAATAGCAAACAGATTTTCTTTAGTCTGAGGCTTTAGCTAAATTACACCTGTACTGTGTTGCTAAAAGAAGACTCACAATTATCTGTTTTGGAGAGCAGAGAAACAACATGTGCAGCAGAGAGAGTGTACAGATAAAAACTAACCCACAGAACAGATAGCATTTCAGATCCTAACTCTTTCTTGCTAGACTGTAGAGAACAGGTTCCACCTGAATATACTCACTAAACACAGGTGTGCAGGGCGGAGCAGGAAGTTCACTACATACCTGTACCACAGTAATCTGCCTCCTGCTTGATAGTGACTGGGGTTTTACAATCTGAAGAGCCATTACTGTTTTCCCAACTCGAAGGCATAGGGCATGGCCTCACTGCCTGCAGTTAACACACACACACACACATTATATTTACACCCATGTCAATTATATCTCATAACCTTTTTTGATTAGAGCATTTCTGACAGCTACAAAATATACACTAGAGTGAAAGTCCATACCTTTATCTTTTCTTCTTTCTCAATTCCTCTCTTTTTCCCTTTGAGAAACAGACACACAAATCTAGATCAGTGCATGCAAATAAATAGCACTTCAGAAAGTATCACAACGGCAGATGTCACAAAACCTGTCAAGAAGGTTTCTAGAGCCTATTTCAGCCCAAAATCATAACACAACAACAGGATCTTTAATTTGATCTTGAGGATAAAAAATTTGTATAGGGCCATTAAGATGTTTCACAATATAATTTTAGATACTAGTTTTACTACAATGTAAAAAAAAATATCGTTATAGTAATGATTCTGTTTGTAATTATTATTGTCAGTGGCAGTTTTTGTTTAACACATTTATTCTTACAAATAAACATAAAAGTTGTTAATACATATGAAAAGTTTAAGAATTTTTTAAGGTGAAATAATTTTCTTGTCCGCTTTTATGAGATTCGCCCCCAAAAAACATATAATTATTTTTGTTAAGTCATATTTTTCGCTATATACTATTACATACTAGTTTTAATATAATGCAAATATGTTTTATTATCTTAAGAATTCTGGATGTCTTTTGAATTTTTTTTCTTTGTAAATATTGTTCTTAATTGTAATTAGATCCTCATTAATAATGTTTTTACTTAAATCATCATAAAGCGGTACGACAACTACCACCATGACATTATTTTCATGACAATTTATTAACACACACACGTTAAATTAAAATTTAATTGGTTTAATTTTCATGAAAATAATGTAAGGGAAAAAAATATTAAATTCAAAGTTATCCATGCATAAAATAAACTCTTATTCCTTTCTAATATGTTTTGCAGGTGAAATATTGCAAACATATTTTCAGCTGTTGTGGTATTCCACCAAAATCTTCACATTTTTTAGACACAGATCAGTTACAGTTGAAAGTCATAGTTATAACAGACAGACGAAGTGGGAACATACCATTCTTAGGTGTGATTAAACAAACATGACAGAAATGTCTTTAAACTGTACTTCGTTATGAGCAGCGTGTCAGAAGGAAATGAAGGCTGGTCTGTGTGATGCAGTCAGTGTCAGCACTGATGTGTGATCGACTGACCTCTCTTTGACTGCCTCTCAGACGCTGACAGCATCTTGTACACCCTGAAGGCATTTGTTCCCTTTTTCATGCTTTTGTCTTTCACCTCCTCTATATCAGGCAGGGAGTTCATTGCACAGCGGAAGTTCGCCTTCCATGTTTTGGGGTCTGGTTTGTCACCTGGCTGATATTTCCCTAAAAAAAATGGCAGTCAAAAACTGGATAAAGGTAATGTGGAATGACAGTTTACTATCACTTCAGCTCTTTATATCAAAATTGACATCATTAGCTGTAAACTTTCAATGAAATTCAAAATACAGATAAGAATAGGAATATCATGGAGACATATTGTTGGACTCTTTTGACCTAGACCAGAAATAATCACCCTAGGAACCAACAAATAAAACCCCAGCGACCACCCTGAACACCCTGGCAACCAACAAGCTAAACCATAGCAACCACCTAGAAAATCCCAGTAGCCAACTAGTAAGACCCGATATATATTGCCAAGGCCGATATATCGGCCGATAAGTTTTTCTGCTTGGCCGATGTATTCGAGGCGGGACTTTTATTTTGATAGCGATGAGAGCGGATAGAAGTCTGTCTAATATTCAGATAGAACGGTTAAACAAAGGAATTAATGTATACAAACTGCTATCCGATTGCTTTTATATTAGGCCTATTAGTAATAGAAAGGCAAACATTATAATACTTTCTCGTTTGCTGTAAACAAGAAGTAAAATGCATTTCTATAATTTAAACAAACCTTTGAATGACTAATGAACATTTAATTTCACAAACCTTGCAAACTTAGTCGAATCCAGCTGAGAGATCTTGTGAAGTGTGCATTTGTATCCAGCATGATCGCGTGTTCTCTGTGTCGTCAATGTGAAGTGAATGCTTTAAATTTGAAACTCGTGATTTCATGCATTTGCCCGCTGTCATATTCATGTCATTTTCACTGTGTGCTGTATGTAAAATGAGGGTGTGATGAGTGGGGTGGGGCTTAGGGCGGGTCCGAGGGCTGGGGGATCGAGTTGAGGCCAGTGGAGTGATTGGAAATGAGTGACACCTGCACCACTCACCTGTCTCGAGTCAAACAGAGGAGCTCCGGAAGGATAAAAAGAGGAGTTACGACACTGAAGGATGAGAGAGGACCAGACCTGGGCTTTATTTGGTGTTTTGGTTTTGTTTGTGCGCGTGTGGTGTCTTTTGCCGGTTCTCAGAAGAATCAAACTCAGTCAGGGATTGTTGCGCAGTTTTGTGTTTATATAATTATTAAAGTTTTATTTAAATGTTCGCCGGTTCCCCCCTCCTTCTTCCCGACTTACGAACAGTGTTATAGAGGGTTACCCTGGCTTTATTTGGAAAATATGATTCCCAATGCCCACAAATTTCCCAGAATACTTAGTCTCCTGTTGGTTACAGTGTTACTCTCTTTTTAAATTATATTTGTATTAAATATTTATTTATTTGTGAAAAATACTGTCATCTAAAGTATAAGCATGTTTCTTTCACACATTTTTTTTATCCATTGTCAAATGATTTCAGATATCTTAAATATTAATATTCATGATTTAAACAAATCATATCGGCTTTATTTCGGCTATTGGGCTGCACGATGTGTCGTTTAAGCATCGATATCGCGATGCACAAATCCACAATTGTCACAGCACAGAATTTGCGATGTAGGCTGTCGTAGATGATCCGTTATTCATTAACTGTACGGGCAGCTGCTCCCCGGCCCTTGACGAATGTAATTCGCGGATTAATTGCACAGCATAACCATCATAGAGTGAAACTTTATCATTTGCATGTGTTTTTAAATCCTGTCAGTTTAACAGGGCGCATATAAGAACGAGCAGAGAGAGAGAGCTCGCGTGTTGTCAAATCTTGTGCGATATCCTAAACTGCAGAGATAATTACACAACCCGTGCCGTACACGTCTGATTCGCAAACTAATTATTCCTTTGAACTGATTCAATTAATGAATGGTTTAAACAACTGACCTGTCCAACACTGAACTCAAGAGACGTCTGAATTGGTGTATCAAAAAAATCTGTAACACTTTATAATAATGTTCTATTTATTAAACTACTTAACTACATTATTTAACATTTACTATTACTAAACTGCACTTCTACAACACCTCTACAATTTCAAAATTTATGTTATAGCCTTCATTGTTGAAATCAAAAGTTGTACAGTATTTTTTTAACATAGTTTATGCACTGTGAAGTAACATTACCAAACAATGAACAGCTGTGATTTTATAAACGAAGATAAACAAAGATTAATAAATATAGTAACAAAAGTATTGCTTGTGGTAAGTTCATGTTAGTTAATAAGTTAACAATTCAAACCATAACCTAAAGTTACAAACAAATAATTTACTCTAATTTAAATACTCTGATGTTTAAATCATTTAAAATGAGAATGTAAGTGTGCTCACCCCATTTTTGTTTGTAAGAAACAAATAGATTAGATTTCATATCACAATATATATCGCAATGTCATTTTTTCCCAATATCGTGCAGCCCTAGCATTGGCTGTCAAAAAACACGTATCGGTCGACAACTACACCCAACCAACAATACCATAGAAACAATAGCAACCATCTAGATCATCCCAGTAACTAACTAGTAAAAAAATAGCAACCATCCGATCCAGAATACCCTAGGAACCAACAAGTAAAACCCTAGCGACCACCCAGAACACCTTAGTAACCAACAAGTAACCACCCTGACAACCACCCAACCTAGAATCACCATCAAACCAAAACTGTAGCAAAATCCAAATAAGCAAAACCCAAGCAACAACCAAGAACACCCTAAAATCCATCTAGAAACCCTAGCAATCATTTATAACTCCCTAGCAAACTGCAATTCAGCATGCCAACAACTACTTATAAATAGGTCAGTGCCATTCAAACTGTTCTAACAAAAATTGTATCTAGTTTGATCTAGATCTAGTTTGAATATTCACAATTGCATCTTTATATTTCAAGAATGTTATGTTTGTACAGTAAGTATATGTGCATTCCTGTGCACATATGACAGTCTGCGTGCTGACTGCACCTGTATGGATGGCCCAGTTTCGGAAGAGCGGCGCATCTTTCTCCACGTCCCAGCCGTGTCGTGCAGCATGCATCCATGGAATCTGGAATATTCTCTTCTCCTGCAGGCAAAGAACATGCAAAACATGTCACAAGCCAAGACACACCCTAAATGCACCGTGTTCGTGCGCGCAGTCACATTTACATGACAAAATGCTTCGCAGATAATAGCATCTAGCTCATGGCATGTGTAGTTGTAAAAAAACAATGCTGTAAAAAGAGTAGTTTAAACACAGTCACAGTACCTTGTTCACCCAAAGAAGCCCCGGTATTTTACTAGAGTTTATCTGCTCTTCCAACCATGGTCTCATACGCATTCTCTCCACCGGCATGCTGGCCTAGAGAAAGAGAGCGAAAGAGAGAGAGTCGAAGAGAGATCTGGAATGTGTCAAAGGTTGACAGCAACCTTTCCTCCTTCAACAGGTAGTACATTCTATATCTAAGAAACGCGATGATAAACTTTAACCCCATTTCTAAAAACAAACCTCCAACAGAGACCATCTGAATCACAATTAACTGGAAGTTACTCCAAACAAAATGATTATGAAATATCATTTGTATTCGGGATTTCATGCAAGCAAGAGTCAAGACCGTGAGTCAGGAGGACATGAATGACAACACAAATAGAGGATGTTGGAGCGTGTGAGAGAGAGAGAGAGAGTTTATCTAAGAGTACATGGAGTACCTGTTGGCAAACCTGTAATATCAATCATGCAAGATGTCAGACATGAGAAGTACATGTTTCTTTATCTGTTTTAATTTAACAAAGCGTAAATTACAAAAGTTACAGATTAACCAATTCAAGCTCATAAAAAGGTTTATAGTTAATCACAATGAAAACTCATGCTTTTAAATCAACTGTTTGGTGCTAACTAAGACCTTTGAGCTTTTATGGTCCACTAGGAAACAAGAGCGAGCAAAGGCAATCGCAACATAGACTAACATACAGGAATTACACCACATACTACATATAACATAAGCATAAATAGGCACAATTATGAACCCATTTTTAAATATTTGCATAAAAAATATGCATAAAACCATGCAAAACAGTAGGGATGCATGATATATTGGTCACATATAGCTGCTGTTAGTGATTTTAGTTTATTTATATTGGTTAATATTGAATATATAAGAAATTTGGGTAACACTTTAGAATAAGGTTCCATTAGTTAATGTTAGTTAACTACTTTCGTTAACATGAACTAAGCAAAGAACAGTCCTTCTACAGCATTTATAAGTCTTGGTTCATGTTAATTTCAACATTTACTAATGCATTATTTAAATCAAAAGTTGTGCTTGTTAACATTAGTTAATGCACTGTGAATTACCATGAACTAACAATGAACAACTGTATTTTCATTAACTAACATTAACGAAGATGAATAAATACAGTAATAAATGTATTATTCATTGTTTGTTCATGTTATTTAATACATTAACTAACATTAACTAATGGAACCTTATTCTAAAGTGTTACCGAAATTTGTTTTGGTCTGTTTCTACATGTTAAACTAATTCTGACATCATACAGTGCTAACATAAACGAATAGTATTTAGATTATAGCACTATTTAAGAATGAGCATTATGTCTTAAAGAAATGTCTCGTCTAAACTATTTATATAAACTATTCAGCTTTCTCGTTAACTATTGGTCTGCCTGTTAGTCTTTCATACTGTACATTTTAACACCAAAATGCCCAAATTCAATCATCATAACATGATATGAAATAGACAAATAACTAGTTTTTACTGCGTTTTATTACTAAGCCTTCATGTTATAAGAATATTGAACTATATGTATCATATTTTCAAACAAAATTTGGATTCAGATATTGGTGCACCAGTTCACGACAGACTCTTTCCATGACAGTGCCCCTGTTACTCCCAGTACACATCCAGGTAAGTCAACAACGGTAACAATAATCCCCACACGTCCGTGCAAACTTCTCAACAACATAATTTGGCATTAAAAATGCGTTATTTATCGGTTCTGCTCAGAACTTACGGTGACGTTACATTGCAGTGTCCCAATCATTCTTGCAGCACACACTACATCAGATGACTTCAACCTCCCCAAATAAGCGTGATAGAGTTGTCAACTCAACTCAAAAGTGAAAATAAGCATTCCTTGATTCCCTCTGAATCCAAACACCCCATGACTTTCGATTTATCACTCACTCCCAGGAACTCAACGTGGCCTACAGCAATAAACATCCACTTACATATATATATACATGAGCCCCATAAACACATGCGGAAATGCAATTAATTACCTGCGACGCGTAGAAACCGCTCTAGTAATAAAAGCAAAGAGGGTATGAAGAATATTGACAATTTGTAGTTTTCGATAACAAAACGAAAAGTCAAATGGGTTTGAGTTCGCTCTTCAGATCGAAAGCAAAACAAGTGAAGGAAACAAGCGCTTGGGTGGAAATCCCCAGTGTGCGTGTGAGTGAGTGTGTGTTGTGCGCTTACTTCGTGTTTCCAAATCCTACTACGGCCTGGGTTTGGGTTATTAATATTAACAACGTAGCCGAGACGTTCGCAAGCTGATTGGCTGCCATACAGATAATTTGGTAAAAAGGCGTGTAGATATAATAAAAGTGGGAGGTAGTCAAGGAAAGAACTCCGTCAAGGGGGAAGGCTTAGCTCATGAATATTAATTACGTAGCGAGACGCTTGCGCACCGATTGGCTGAACGACAGAAATGTTGGTGGCTGTCAACGAACGACTCTTTATATTTGAGTAGTATTCAAAATTAGTTTGATTTTTTTGCAAATGTAACTTGCTTGGCTAATACAAATCACACAAATCCATATTACCACACAACAAAAATACATGTACGATTTCTCTCGTAAATATTACGAAAAAATACAATTCAATGCTTTGTTTATATGTTATTGTATATTGTAATAATTATTATTACAGTTATATTATCACTTGTAATTTGTTGTATTATTTTTCGCTCTTACAGCTTTGATAACGTGTATTGTTTATTTCTCAATACTACAAATAAAACAATAAAATACTTTGAAATCCACATTTACCGGACGCTCCAGAGAATCAACCCGAGCAACGTCTCTTGACCTACTAAATATTCATAAGCTAAGCTTTTGCCATAGTAGTTTTTGCGCTGGTCTGCTCATTGGCTGCAGTACGAAATGGGAAAGTCGATTTCATTTTCACTTCCTTGTTGTTTCGCTATTGCTTCTTAAAGGCGAAGCAAGCAGAAATAAACTTATGTTGCATCATGCAATTATGATATCGCACTTTAGTGCTGGTTATGGGTGAATAGAAAATTGTTGCCCAATAGTTTCAGTGTTTCTGAGACCTAATTTGCGCTATATCACATATATGTATATGCAGATATTGTGCAACATTGCATTTATCTTTTGCATGTTTTTATTTAGTGCTCTAGGTTTGTGCATATAATACCTTTGTCCATGACTGTAACTGATATGACATTTCCAGAAAGATTCTGATCTGTAGAGATGAGAGAAGCAATGAAAGTTGTTAAAAGCATTATAGCTGTGCAATTCTATCCTCGCTGTCCCACGCGTGAAAACACACACACACACACACACAGGGAGAGACTCAGAGAGAGAGAGAGAGAGAGAGAGAGAGAGAGAGAGAGAGAGAGAGAGAGAGAGAGAGAGTCTCGTATCTTATCTTTGCCGCCCAAGCCCTGAAACTCCCAGCATATGATGCAACACAGTCTATGCAACAAACCAACTCTAACAACACAAACCCCTTTTAAATAATACATTGGACTCAGTTATTATTTGTAAGAGTCAGTTATTCTTTGTTATTCTTTGTTCCCCCGTATACATTTTTAATGAAAACAAACACGAAAAGGAAACAGCTTGACGGATGGTTGAGAAACAAGACTGAAACAGAAAAAAAGGGTGAAGTTTCAGGGAGTTGTTCTGCTTTCTGTTGCATTTCTCAGGAACACACCTTGTTTTTAAGCACTCGACCGGGATCTGAGGACAGAGCGCCACCTTGTGGTTAAGACTGCTGTTATCTCTAATGCAGACAACTCCAGTTATATTAAAAACATGCAAATGGAAAACATAATAATAAATTCAAATTATTAATTAAATGTATAATATCTGATTTATACTGCTTTCAAGCAGAAGAATGAAGTCAAGATAGTTTTAGACACTTGTTTCTTTGTAAAAATAGTAATTTTAATATTTTTTATTACTTCACTTCTTTTAAATAAATCAGGTGCACAAGAAACATTTCTTATTATCATCAATGTTAATATTGTCCTTCCTTAATATTTTGGTCCAAAACAGATACTTTTTCTTAGGATTATCTGATAAATAGATAGTTAAAAAAAAATTTTTTAGATAAAGATAAAAAAGATCCATCTATCTATCTATTGTAAGGAAGGTCAATTTAGTTGAAAGGGAATCATAAAGGGAATTTTGACAGAATCACTGTTTCACGGCTGATCAGACGCCCTGCGATTCACTGAACGAGCCGTTTAACATCAAATCTGCGCTGGACATTAATATCCAAACTATAGTGAAAACACTATCAATTAGCACAGTAACAAGATCGGGGGTCTAATTTTGGACATGATTCCAATGATGATAAACCTGAGAATTGTGAACTTTCAGACTCCCAGACTTTCATGAAAAAAGATACAGATCAATTAAAATATTCGTGATTAAATAAATTCCCTTTTTATCCCTTTTCCCCCCTTTGTCTGCAGCGCTTTAAAAGGCTGCATAATATTATTCAAAATGATTTAAATGTGTTCATACCCACTGCAATGCAATCAGTACAATACACATGAATTATTTAGAGAAATAGAGTTCTTTGGTCAGCATGGACACAATGCATGGCATCTGTTTCATGCCATCAAACCCTGGCAGATTGGAGGAGGATTGAAAGTCCAGCGCCACCTTGTGGTTAACACGTGTCATGATCTGCATGATCTCCAGTTGCTTGCCATATTTTGACAGCATCTCACACAGCGATAAGATGAACCAGGAACCATTACCAACATTCCTCCAGGAGTAATAACCTGAGGACAGACAGAAAACAAGACAGTTAGGGCATTTGCATCTGCACATTTTCTTATTTGGATCTCAAGAAATAAGATTAGTAACCTGGTGGAGTGGAGTAGGCATAAAGAAAATCTGCCTCAACAGGAATCTTCTGTGTGTTCTCTTCACTTACACTGTCGGCCTCAATGCCACCATCTAGATCTGAGCCTCTGCAAGCCTGGAGGCACACAGGACAAACACACTCAAACATCTGTGTAAACTATATAGGAATCATGTCCTATAATTTTGGACATGATTCCTATAACAAGAATACGATACATTTGACAAATAACTGATGGTCAGGATTGTTTCAAGCTAACAGATTCAAAAACATACATATGGAACAGGAATATGTATCCTTAAGCTATCCAATAGTTATTAAAAGACATACACAATAAGTGATTATAAACATGATAGTCAAATGTGAGGGTTACATCTAAATGAATATCAGTCCATCGCTTAACTCCATATTCATAAGTCATTTTCAGTTCATTTTGTTCCATTTATATCTATAAAAGACAGTTATTGTGCCATTCTCTGACAAAAGATGTTCTGTGGGCACCAGAGGTTAAGAGGAATTCTGGTTCTGCTAGGAGGGGGGGTCAATCCAAGGATCTTGTTTATAACTCTCATGGGTTTACATGTGCTGGCCGGCGTTGCATCTTGATTACTTGCCCCAAATTTGAAATTCTCCGTATTTTAATTGTCAATAATTGTTCTAGTGGTGTTAATGTTGAAAGCTGTTCAGTGAAAGAGTTGGTTGGTTGGTTATCTTGCTTCTGACTCTGGCACTAGGAATGATTTACAACCTCCTGTTGCCTTTCTGAGGAATTCGGCTCATGTTTCAACCACAGTCCTGATCGACTCTTTAATTTGTCTGGTTGGGGTCTGATACGCTACACTATCTATCTATCTATGTACATATGCATTAATGTTTTTAGTGTCCCCTTCAGAATTTCAAAGCAAATTACACAACACACACAAACTAAATACCCAAGCAAAATGTTTATTTATCATAATACAAATCGTGTTTATGTTCAGAACTTCCTCTTGTCAGATAATCTTTAATGCCTGCTGATGATAAACATGAGAATTGTGAACTTTCAGACTCCCAGACTTTCACATAAAAAGATACAGATCAATTAAAATATTTGTGATTAAATAAATTCCCTTTTTATCCCTTTTCCCCCCTTTGTCTGCAGTGCTTTAAAAGGCTGCATAATATTATTCAAAATGATTTAAATGTGTTCATACCCACTGCAATGTAATCAGTACAATACACATGAATTATTTAGAGAAATAGAGTTCTTTGGTCAGCATGGACACAATGCATGGGATCTGTTTCATGCCATCAAACCCTGGCAGATTGGAGGAGGATTTAAATTCCAGCGCCACCTTGTGGTTAACACGTGTCATGATCTGCATGATCTCCAGTTGCTTGCCATATTTTGACAGCATCTCACACAGCGAGAAGATGAACCAGGAACCATTACCAACATTCCTCCAGGAGTAATAACCTGAGGACAGACAGAAAACAAGACAGTTAGGGCATTTGCATCTGCGCATTTTCTTATTTGGATCTCAAGAAATAAGATTAGTAACCTGGTGGAGTGGAGTAGGCATAAAGAAAATCTGCCTCAACAGGAATCTTCTGTGTGTTCTCTTCACTTACACTGTCGGCCTCAATGCCACCATCTAGATCTGAGCCTCTGCAAGCCTGGAGGCACACAGGACAAACACACTCAAACATCTGTGTAAACTATACATTTAAACACCTTGTCAAATCAAAATGGGCTGTTAAAACTTTTATTATTAATTTCTGTTCATCATTAGAGTGAGTGTTCTGTCCACTGCAGTTTGCAGTTCATATAAGAGCTATTCATCTCAAAACAGTGAAAGCGGTTTATGCTGTACAATTTGCATTTCTGCATGTTAGTGAACAAAACTCTATTGGCTACTTCAATAAAAGGACAGAGCCCTTCAATACATCCATTTTTGAACAGGAAATGCAAGAATTGTTCGTTTTTAAAGGAATAGTGCACACAAAAATGAACATTTCCTTGAAAATTACTTTCCCTCAGGCCATCAGAGATGTAGATGAGTTGCTCAGCAATGGGTCCTCTGCAGTGAATGGGTGCCGTCAGAATGAGCGTCCGAACAGCTGATAAAAACATCACAATATTCCACAAGTAATAAACACATCTCCAGTTCATCAAGTCAACATCTTGTGGATTATTATGATGTTTTTATCAGCTATTAGGACTCTCATTCTGACGGCACCCATTCACTGCAGAGGAATCATTGCTCAGCAAGTGGTGTAATTGCTAAGCAAAATCTGTTCGGATGAAGAAACAATCTCATAATGGGTGGCCTGAGGTTGAGTACATTTTCAGCAAATGTAAATTTTTGGGGTGAACTGTTCCTTTATTTTAAATAATTTTATTGATATGTAAAATTTTTAAATATCTTTTAATAGATAAGAAACAATATATTTAGTTTTTATTGTAATTGTAAAATATCTTTGCCAAGCGGAGTTTTTTTTTTTTTTTACTAAAACTAAAACCAAAAAAATCACTCAAGATATCTGAAACTTAAAAATAAATGTCAAGTAAATAAAATAAAAAATTAAACACCTAAACTTATTTTTATTTCAGCTAGCTGCAAAGACAACATTTCTCATTTTCAATGAATATAATGTACTATAAGTAATAAATTAACTAAGATCAAATTAAAATATTATAAATAATAATAATAATGTCAAAAGCACACATCAGAAGCATTAAAACTTTAACTAACATTAAAATAAAAGCATAAATTATATAAAAAAAATATATTTCAAAATATTAACGACTTTAATAGTAATGGTAATACAATAAATAAAAAAATAAATAAACCATACTCTTCTATATAACTCTTACTCTTCAGCTCACCTGAATGAAGAAAAGCTTGGGTTTCCCCACCAGTGATCTGCAGCGGTCTCCTCTGAAGAGCGTAAACAGTTGCTTCAGCTCAATGCAGCCGTCTGTACCATATATGTTTCCATCATCTCCATGACTCAGCAGCACACACACAAACATGGCCGACTTACTGTGATCTTCCCGAGACACTGAGGATGGAACAATTCATGGATTTATGACTGATTGATTCAATTATTATAACCAATCACTTTTTAGACTCAGGCAGCAATTTGCAAAAAAAAAAAAATACAATAATACTTGGTAACACTTTATTTTAGGGTCTCCTAACTAGTTCCTTATTAGCATGCATATTACTAGAATATTAGCCATTTATTTATTCTAACTAAGCATATATGAATGCCTTATTCTACATCCCTAATCCTACCCAATACCTAAACTTAACAACTACCTTACTAACTATTAATAAGCAGCAAATTAGAAATTTATTGAGGGAAAAGTGGTAGTTATTAATAGTGAATAAGTGTTCCCTATTCTAAAGTGTTACTGAATACCTTTAGTTAACAGATCTCTCATCTGTGAGACTGTCTGGTCATTGGTAATTTTGATTTTGAAGCCTAGATTTGTGAAGGTCTCCATCGCATTCTTTGCATCCTGGTCTGTCCCATTACGAACCCCCATTCCTGTTCAAAAAATAAATACATTTGAGAACATTAGTACTAACTTGTTTAACCCGTCTGTGTTAGTTCCGGCTCTTACCTGTTTTTTTATGGAAATTCTTGTTGTTGATGATGACACATTGTCCCATACTGGGGTAGTTCATGTTGTATTGAAAATCATCTGAACGTGGTTTGGCATCCGTCTGATCGCCTCCGGCATCCGTCTGATCACCTCCGGCATCTTTGAGACACGGATCCCTGTGCAAACCAAGAGACTTCTATGATGCATTCATAATTAATCTGGAAATGATTTCCAGTCACTTTGGGAAGTGGTAATTAAAAAAGAAGTAAGTTATCATTTACTTTCATTAACCTGAGGTTTCATTAACCTCACAATGTTCAAACACCCAAAAATGTACATTCTATCATCCTGTATGTGTCCAGTACGTGTGAGACAAAATCTGTATTTGAGGATCTTTATGTGACCCAAATTTAAGTCATGATTTAAAGCAAAACTTGAATGTATCCTAACTTAATAGCCAGATTCATAGGGTTCACAAAAGTTACTTTCATTAACTTCACAATGTGATGATTTTGACCAGTGATTCCTTTAACAACAATGGGTTGCTCTAATTTTGACTTTAAAGGAACAGTTCACCCACAAATGAATATTTGCTGAAAATATACTGACCCTCAGGCCATGTAAGATGTAGATGAGTTTGTTTCTTCATTAGATTTGGAGAAATGTAGCATTACATAGCTTGTTCACCAATGGATCCTCTGCAGTGAATGGGTGCCGTCAAGCAACTATTATTTTTTTACAAACACAGTTGTTTGCTTCAGAATTCATACATCTATATACTGAAGCCGTGTGGATTATTTGTCGATTACTGTGATGTTTTTATCAGCTGTCTGGACTCTCATTCTGACGGCACCCATTCACTGTAGAGCATCCATTGGTGAGCAGCTAATGAAATGCTACATTCCTCCAAATCTCTTCCGATGAAGAAACAAACTTATTTATGTTTCAGAAAAGTTTCAGTGTTGGGTGACCTATTCCTTTAAAGCCAAACCTACGTATTATATGTCTGGTCCTTGTAGTTTAAAGTTCTGTAGTTAATTAACTTTCATTAGCATCACACATACTCTTTGGCATTCACTTGTCTGGCGTCCACAGAGTCCGACATGGTCACTAAAGGGAAACAAAAGAAACAGATCTACTGATAAATAATGCTTCAACATTTCCATACGTTATAGAATGTATGTTAGATTGACACAGTCTCTTGTAATTACAAAAAATATAACATTGGGAAATTATGTCATTTTTATTTGAACTACTGTTGAGTTACTGTTTTTTCTCATGTTGCATCATAGTATGACATTATGCTTAATTTCCATGATTTTCACAATCACAATCTCATACACACACACACACACACACACACACACTCACACACAAACACACTGATGTTACTACAACTATTCTTAAAAATGACTCATACAGTAGGGGGAATTCTGGTAATCTGGAACACCTCAATGCCAGTGTGTTTATTTCCTGTTCTAACTAAATTTAGTCAACAGGATTTTACTATAATTTTATCATAGATGTCATGTTACTGAAATCACGTGACTTCATGGGGGTGATTCCACAGAAAGGGGCGGGGCACTTTTTCAATCAAGGAGCTCCCCTGAAAATTGCATGACAAGGTCAGTGACAGGATTCTGACTAGATTCATGTTAAGGACATAAATCCGTCATAAATAATACAATGTTCCTAATTGTTGTAAAATTATGTTTGTGATCTATTCAAGCAACAAAATATTTATAAATGTGGGACAGCATGCTTTGGGTAAGCTGGGACAGTCTTCAAATGGAGGAAATATGTATTTAGGGACTGTATAAGTTTAATGATAATATATGCTATAATTAGAAATGGGTGTACTACTGGAGGTTAAAACATTAGCATAAGTTCACAGTAGCTGGGAGATAGCTAAACCAGCTAGCAAGAGAGATGCTACAGAGATGGAATCTGGGAAACGTATTAAAGGAACAGGCAAAGGTATCAGGATGAAGTACACAGTTAATTTAATTGCCCAAATACCCAGTTAGTTTAGTATATACAATGGGTCAAATCACTGATCAGGTGGGGGATCTGCGCCCAGGCCAGTTGTATACACAGACTCATGCACACCCACCCACACACACACACATGCACGCACACCCACAAAGTTATTAGTCAACTAAAATATGATCAAACATAATGATAAAAAAAAAAAAAAAATGTAAATTTACACTCTTGATGTTGTTTTATCATATGGCCTGACAGTGTGATTGGAAATAGAGGAACATGTCATTTCTGACCATAAGCCTATTGTATTTACAGTTCCCACTAGTTTTAATGGTACTCTCCCTTCCCATGGCTGTTTGCTGGTGGCATTGATTTTTCTACAGTTTTTAAGGAAGTTTTTCATATATCCAACCAGTTTTGCTACAACAGGAATGGTACAAAGTATCTCAATCAGTTTAATACTACCTGCACTAATATTTTAATATCTATAGTTCCTTTGAAAGCCAAAAAATGTCAATTTAAGTCAGAGCCTTGGCTCAAAGATACTCTTTTAAAGACTATTCTTGCTTTACGTCAGATCTGCTGGAGGGCGAAAAGAAAATGGAAAAATTATAAGCTTCAAGTCTCGTATGAGACACTAAGGGATACTTTGTTACAGTATCAGAAAGCAGTGAGAACAGCAAAGTATTTTTCATATCTTATTGAAATGAATTGTCATATTCCTGGAGTACTCTTTAATGCTATAAATTATGTCGTTAACCCCTTTGTTGGTTTGTATCCTACATCCTCTCTGGCTATGTGTGATAAATTTTTGACTTTCTTTGTGGACAAGATAAAGGATAGATCTTTATGATCTTTCCGTCCCTTTTACTTGCACTAGTATTCTGATTCAGTTTGAACCTGTAACTTTACCTTTTTTGCAAGATATCGTAGGCCAGCTTAAACCATCAGGTTCGGCCCTTGATGTTCTTCCCCCTAAGTTTTTAAAGACATTTTTGAGGTGATTGGATCTTATGTTCAAATGATTATGAACAATTGCCTTGTGAATGGGTTTGTACCAGAGGAGACGAAGCATGCCATTTTCCATCCACTTCTTAAAAAGCCCAATTTAGATCCAACAGTTTTGTCAAATTATAGGCCAGTTTCTACACTTCCTTTTATGATTTTTAGAAGAAGAAGGTTTTAGAAAATAACAAAGACAGAAACAGCACTGGTAAAAGTTTTTGACTCTGACTCTGGCAAATCTGTGTGGTGCTAGTGTTGTTGGATCTAAATGCAGCATTTGACACAGTTGACCATAAAGTTCTCATTTCATGACTAGAGTATTGTGTAGGCATTCTGGGAAATGCTCTTAAATGGTTTCAGTCTTATCTTTATAACATACGTTTTTCTGTTAATATTGGAGAACCCGCGACAAGTGCTACTCCTCTTACTTGTGGCATCCCGCAAGGCTCTATCCTTGCTCCGATTTTATTTTCAGTGTATATGCTTCTTCTGGGGTAAATTTTTAAGAAACACAATATTTAATTTAATTGATCTGAAGATTTATCTGCCCCTGGAATCTGATTAGAAGGGCATGGATACTATGTTGGCTTGTCTTGTCTTGCTGACATAAAGGCTTGGATGTCCTTAAATTTTTCTAATCTCAATGAAAACAAAACTGAGATTACAGTTTTTGAATCCTCAGGAGACTTTATCTCCTCTTGTTTAGATTTTGGTCCGCTGTCTCCATTTATCAAACCATAAGTGAAGAATTTGGGAGTGTGTTTTGATAGCTCTGTCAAATTTTACAAACAGTTAAGTTCTGTGGTTAAAACCAGTTTTTTTTTTTTTCATCTCAGAATCCTAGCCAGACTTTGAAAAAGTGATTAATGTCTTCGTCTCAACAAGATTAGACTACTGTAATTCCCTTTATATGGGCATTTTAATTTCCTTGCACTGGCTCCCAGTCCATTTTAGAATTGATTTTAAAGTGCTGCTACTGATCTTTAAGTGTTTGAATGGTCTAAATCCTGGGTATTTGGCTGATTTACTCTCCGTTTACAACCCAGCTAGGTCTCCGAGGTCATCCATTTAGAGACAACTAAATGTTCTGAGGGCTACGTTGAAACTAAGAGGTGATCGTGCCTTTTCTATTGCTGCACCGAAACTCTGGAACAGTTTACCTATGTACATTAGAACTGCTACTACGGTACATGATTTCAAGGGAAAGCTCAAAACAATTTTATTTTAGCATTTAGTTTTTTTTAGTTAGTTCATTTGTGTATTTAGTGATTTTAAATGTGTATAATCTGTATGTTGTTATTGTTTTTATTGAAGGCTTTGATATTTTGTTAAGCACCTTGGTCAACAGTTGTTGTTTTTAATGGTGCTATATGAATAAAGTTGACATTGACATAAATGTAAAATATGAAAATATCCATGGCCTTTAATTAACTCAGTGAAATGTATTAAAGAATACAATGGCACCACAGCCTAAGGAAAAGAGATGGCAACAGAAAGAGTGAGGAAGAGAGAGAGAGGGAAATGAGAGAAATAAGAAGAAGCTAAACCAATGGAATGAGAGAAGAATGAAGTGCGCTATTGCTGAGTACAAAGAGCTAGTGGAGGCAGTTCCCAGAGTTGCCCAAATTTGAATAGAATGGAGAACTTGATTACACTAGTGCGTTTTAAAATGAAAACTACACTGGCATTTCCACTGTGTTTCAGAAATGATCTCAGTTTACACTACACAACCTAAAACGCATGTCACGTCCCCATCCATGAAGGTACAGCCATAGATTTAAATAGGTAGATTCCACTGATCTATATATGAGTATATATATGTTCTATATATATATATATATATATATATATATATATATATATATATAGATGTATATTTCCTATTATTTAGGCAGAGCGAATGTGGGCATCGTTTTCAAAAGTCTAGAAAACATCTTAGGGATTTCAGAAAAGTCTAATGTGTTGATCTTATGTGTTAAATAGATCTAAAAAATAAATACCAACATTTCAAACATTTTCCCAGATTACCTGAATTCACACTGTACTTAAAGATAACTACTGTATTCTGTTAGGAATTACCCCCAAAATACAGCATGTGTTTCAAAAGACACTTCCCCTAAAGCATGGACGTGAGAAAGAATGTGTTTGCTTCTTTCTTATTCTAGATGTTTAATAGCCATAATGAACAAATATCTGGATTTACAAACATCTAACACCTTGATAACTGAAGGCCAGGCCTCTCAGGAGTCAGTTGCTTGAAGATTGCAGTATCATAGTAAGTAGGTCAATCTTTCTTCACTGGGACAAGCCCATGACAGCACATTTTGAAAGAAGACTTGTCAAGGGTTACTCTTCTCTAGCGTTATATTATGAATTTTAGTATAAGACCATCACAGTCACCCCCCCAAAAAATATTTTATGAAGAGTTATTTCCCAGAAATGTTCAAACAAAAACACAGACTCTTATTGATCCTCTTTAGTTTCATTTACAGTCACATCTGACATCTTGTTATCTAAATCCATCTGTCATGAAATACTAAATGCTCAAGCGCCTTAAGAACTAAAGAACTGAAACTTTCGGATCACTAAGAAGGCAAAATAAGCTGATGCAATTAAGTACTCACTCAGTAATGTGAATGAAGTAAATAACTTACAGTTGTGCTGTCAGATGTTTTCCTTCTGAAAGCGAAATAAAAAACTCGTAGATTTGCTGATCAGGAAGGGTGTTGAACTAACGTTACTCGTAGTACGAACCCAAAGGAAGCTCTTTAGAAGGGAGTCAGAATACCTACTATGACCAATTTAAGTCCGTAATGTTTTAATGTCCTCCAACAGCGAAAGTCCACTTATAAATATTAAGCAGGCTCATACGTTGCGTTCACTTCTTATTGTCACGACGCCTTATGAATATTGATAAGCCACTATTCAAAGTTCCTTGAGACTGTGGCTCCACCCACAAGACGAGAAAAACACGAATAAAGACGCTCCCAGTCATGCGGAAACCAATAAATATTAAGCAGGCTCATACGTTGCGTTCACTTCTTATTGTCACGACGCCTTATGAATATTAATAAGCAAGCATTCAAAGTTCCTTGAGACTGTGGTTCCACCCACAAGACGAGAAAAACACGAATAGAGGTCGGGATCGTTGCGTCACGTCGCAATGCATTGTGGGAATCGCGGTACAGAAGTAGATGTACTGTATAGTAGGCATTAGGTAACGTTGGTCATTTGGTCATTAATTTTGATTATTTTTTGGAAAATGGTTCAGTATTGCTGTATTGTGAACTGCTGTAATCGGTTTCATGATCGACAGGGCAAACGCCTCGTGAATCATATTAGTTTTCAACATTTTCCTACTTGGAAAAAAAACACAAGGTGTCTGAAATCACCAGGAGGCGTCAGATGGCTTGGGTCGCCACTGTACGGAGGGAAACCATCACCTTCGATAATATTATAATACATAGTTATGGTGAGACATGTAGTGTATGGTCTCTCTCTCTCTCGCACATACACACACACAAACTCAGACACAAACACATTACGTTTTCTCTAGTTTTTGGCCAGTAAGGGAGTCAGTTTAGTGTCTGTATTTTTTGTTTAAACATTTTCTTTTGACCCAATCCTGAACTTAAATTGCTTTTTGATATTTAAATTTTTTCATTTGCTGAAAATGTACTCAACCTCAGGCCACCCATTATGAGATTGTTTCTTCATCCGAACAGATTTTGCTTAGCAATTACACCACTTGCTGAGCAATGATTCCTCTGCAGTGAACGGGTGCCGTCAGCTATTAGGACTCTCATTCTGACGGCACCCATTCACTGCAGAGGACCCATTGCTGAGCAACTCATCTACATCTCTGATGGCCTGAGGGAAAGTAATTTTCAAGGAAATGTTCATTTTTGTGTGCACTATTCCTTTAAAAACTAAAAATTCCTTGCATTTCACGACGCCTTATGAATATTGATAAGCCACTATTCAAAGTTCCTTGAGACTGTGGCTCCACCCACAAGACGAGAAAAACACGAATAAAGACGCTCCCAGTCATGCGGAAACCAATAAATATTAAGCAGGCTCATACGTTGCGTTCACTTCTTATTGTCACGACGCCTTATGAATATTGATAAGCAAGCATTCAAAGTTCCTTGAGACTGTGGTTCCACCCACAAGACGAGAAAAACACGAATAGAGGTCGGGATCGTTGCGTCACGTCGCAATGCATTGTGGGAATCGCGGTACAGAAGTAGATGTACTGTATAGTAGGCATTAGGTAACGTTGGTCATTTGGTCATTAATTTTGATTATTTTTTGGAAAATGGTTCAGTATTGCTGTATTGTGAACTGCTGTAATCGGTTTCATGATCGACAGGGCAAACGCCTCGTGAATCATATTAGTTTTCAACATTTTCCTACTTGGAAAAAAAACACAAGGTGTCTGAAATCACCAAGAGGCGTCAGATGGCTTGGGTCGCCACTGTACGGAGGGAAACCATCACCTTCGATAATATTATAATACATAGTTATGGTGAGACATGTAGTGTATGGTCTCTCTCTCGCACATACACACACACAAACTCAGACACAAACACATTACGTTTTCTCTAGTTTTTGGCCAGTAAGGGAGTCAGTTTAGTGTCTGTATTTTTTGTTTAAACATTTTCTTTTGACCCAATCCTGAACTTAAATTGCTTTTTGATATTTAAATTTTTTCATTTGCTGAAAATGTACTCAACCTCAGGCCACCCATTATGAGATTGTTTCTTCATCCGAACAGATTTTGCTTAGCAATTACACCACTTGCTGAGCAATGATTCCTCTGCAGTGAATGGGTGCCGTCAGCTATTAGGACTCTCATTCTGACGGCACCCATTCACTGCAGAGGACCCATTGCTGAGCAACTCATCTACATCTCTGATGGCCTGAGGGAAAGTAATTTTCAAGGAAATGTTCATTTTTGTGTGCACTATTCCTTTAAAAACTAAAAATTCCTTGCATTTCACGACGCCTTATGAATATTGATAAGCCACTATTCAAAGTTCCTTGAGACTGTGGCTCCACCCACAAGACGAGAAAAACACGAATAAAGACGCTCCCAGTCATGCGGAAAATGGTTATCGTGTGCGTTCTGTTGAAGTCATTTATTAACTTGTTAATAGCCGTTTAGCAAGTAAACCATGTCATACCAAAAGTATCTAAACGTAGGCGTTCTCTGACAAAGCAGGCTATCAAAAAAGAAGTTATACATATTGTTTAAACTTGAGGATTTATTTAACATCTTAGGCACTTGCTTTGCTTCTACCTAATAACAAATCAAAGACAAAATCTGATATATAGTGTCAAGGTTAATTATAAAACAGGTGATTCTGCGCTCACAACTGCAAAAATGGTTTTCAGTGTCACATGATCCTTGCGACAACTAATTCGGTGTTCAAGAATGAATGCTAGATGTTGAACATTGCTGTTTTAATAGCCCTGGGCGCTTTTCTTGTTTTCTAAGTCTCTAATTTATCGTCGTCAATCTTTGCTCAGCAAATTAACTTACAAAGTAAAATGTTAGTTAATGCCTATTATAATACAAATTTGTGCTTCCTCTTGTCATAGAATCTCTAATGCATGCATCACACACAAAAAAATAAAAAAATAAAAAAATAAATAGGATGAAAAAAATACTAAGATTTTCAAATATTCCTGATCAATATAAATTCCCTTTTTATCCCTTCTTCCCCCTTTGGCTGCAGTCTGCAGTGCTTTAAAAGGCTAAATGATATTATAAAAAAATATTTTAAAGTCTTCGTATCCAACTGCAATTTAATCAGTAAAATTAATTATTTATGGAAGAAATTATTTGACTATGCATAGACACAATGCATGGCATCTGTTCCCTTTCATAGGTCACTTCGATGCTATGGGAACACCCCTCGGTGTGACGAATGTCTGAAGCCCTATACCATCTCGCCAATCCTATTGGCCAAATAGCGCTTGGCACCACCCTTACGCATGCGCACGCATCATATACCTGGGTGCCGCACGCTATTTCGCTCAGATTTCATTCTTTCAGGGAAGCGAATCATCTGTGCCCTAGGAATCATCTCGCGTTCTCCAGCGGTTTTCTATGAGCAGTGCTAACTCCTCTTTGCGGACGCGATGACTTTTCAGAAGTGCAAGGAACCGTGTACCAGGTTCATCATGAAGGGAGACTCACATGACAGGTGTGTAGTATGCGTAGTTTCCTAACCAGTCGTGCACCTGTGTAGCCCCGAAGGCCTTTGTCTTTTTTCCCGGACCTCCACCAAGAGGTTTCGAGGTCCTGGAAACAGCCATACTCGGTGCGTATCACTAACGCTGCGGCTGCGGATGTTGCCACCATTTCTGATATGGTGAACCATGGCTATGCAGCGATGCCTCCGGTGGAAGAGACTCTCGCCGAACACCTCGCGCCTAATTCAGCCGCGGCATGGAAGTCTCGCCCCCTTCTTCCCTCTAAGGCGTGTCGAGTCACGTCCAGCCTCGTTGGGAAATCTTACATGGCTGCTGGCCAGGCGGCTGCTTTGCTCCACTCTATGGCGGTCCTTCAGGCCTTCCAAGCGGAGCTCTTAAAGGAACTTGATGAAGGGGAGGGTATCACACCCGAGGCCGTGAAGGAATTACGGGGAGCAACGGATTTGGCGCTGCGCGCTACCAAACATACTGCTTGAGCAGTGGGCCATTCCATGGCTGGATTAATTACGATTGACCGCCCCCTCTGGCTTAATCTCACCGATATTAAAGAAAAGGACAAATCTTTACTCATGGATGCCCCCGTTTCTAAGGACGGTTTGTTCGGAGAGGCTGTCACTTCGGAGGTGGAAAAATTTAGAGCAGCGAAACAGCAATCAGCCGCTTTCCGCCAGCTGATTCCTCGCAGACATAGGGAGGTTGAATGCTCGCTCAACCTCCTCTCACCACCAACGAATTGCCTCTCGGTAAGAGCCTTCATCTATGATGCCCCCGCGTAAGGATTGGGGCCCTAAGGTTTTTCCACCGACTCACCAACGACAGTGTAAGAGGTTGAACCAGAGCTCGACGGCTAATGCCTCTCGTTCTCGGGCCCAAATAGCAGCTCCTGATGTTCTCGCTGTTTGCCAGGGACTGTGCCCTCCACTAGAGAGCGCTGTTGGACTGCTTTTGCGCATCTAACCCTCTCACTGCAGACCCCATACTCAAACACTGACTGTCTCGCTGTAAACAGCGCCTCGAGCAGCATTGCATCGAGTTGTTATACCAAGCGTTCCCTCAGTCACTCTGCGCAATCCAGCTTTCAGAATTCGAGGGACGATTCAGGGGTCTGGCAAAGATGGGCCGTTTATGACGGCTCACACAGCTGCTGCTTTTTCTCTAGCGGCAGAGCCCGATGTTCATTCTGTTGGACTAATTCCTGCCGTTGCGGCTCCAGGGGACAATTGGCTGGTGATAGCACAATCGCAGACTCAAGCACACTCTTATCGGGATCTTGTGCTGAATCATTTAAAAAAACCTGGGCTTGCGCATTAATTTCCAGAAAAGTGTTTAAATTCCCTCTCAACGGATAACCTTTCTGGGAATAGACAGCGCGATGACAGCGAAGCTATCTCTCCCGCGCGCTCAGTCGATTGCGTCATGCGTGCGTCGCTTCAAAGCGAGTCACACGGTGACAGTGAGCTTGTGCCTCAGACTTTTAGGTCTAATGGCAGCGGCATTCCCCGTAATCCATCTGGGATTACTTCACATGCGCCCTTTTCAGTGGTGGACGAAAATACATAACATTTCACCCCGTTGTCTTCCGCATCGGACGATTTCGGTGACACGGAGGTGTGTGATGTCGATAAAACTGTGGATGTCAACAGAATTTCTTCGAGCCGGAGTTCGGCTGGGGATTTGTGCTTTCCGAGAGACTGTCACAACGGATGCGTCTTTGACCCGTTGGGTAGCTGTTTGTTAAGGACACCCAGCCCACGGAGTGTGGACAGCGTCACATCGCAGTTGGCACATAAACAGGTTAGAATTACTGGCAGTTTTTCTAGCTGTCCAGTATTTCTCGAAACTGCTGATCGGCCGTCATGTGCTGCTCAGGTCAGACAACACAGCGGTTGTGTCATATCTGAATCATCAGGGAGGATTACGCTCTCGCACCCTGTGCAGGCTGGCGAGACATATTCTTCTTTGGTCTCAGAACAAATTTCTGTCGATCCGAGCTGTTCATGTGCCCGGACATTTGAACTTCGGAGCGGATTTGCTATCCAGACAGACTCTGGAGCAGGGGGAATGGAGATTACACACCCAAACGGTGAACCTCTTATGGCAGATTTTTGGAAAAGCGAGAGTGGACTTATTCGCGTCGAACATGACTACACATTGCCCGCTATGGTTCTCCCTATGCCCTACATTGCCCCTGGGCTTGGATGCGTTGGCTCACACAGCCGTGGTTTGCCGACCTGATTGATCTGTTAGTGGGTTCTCCATGGGAGATTCCCCTCAGACAGGATTTATTATCACAAGCACAGGGCATGATTTGGCACCCAAGGCCAGATCTATGGCAATGTCTTAGCCTATGAGGCGCGCGGACTCACTTCGCCCTTAGGAGTTAAAGCTCATTCCACGAGAGCAGTGGCTTCTTCACAAGCTTTTCTCAGTGGATCTTCTATGGATGATATCTGTGCTGCGGCAGGTTGGTCCTCACCGAGCACTTTTATCAAGTCTTACAGTCTGGATGTGAGGATGGCCCCTGGCTCCCGGGTTTTCTCTGCTTGAGCAGATGCTTCCTTGGATCCCAGCTATCAGGTACGTGAGGCGTTATGGTATAGCGTTCCCATAGCAGGTGACGTCACCGCAGCATTGAAAGGACCTATGAAAGGGAACATCTCGGTTACGTATGTAACCATGGTTCCCTGAATAGGGAATGAGATGCTGCGGTCCTGGCCATTCCGTACCTTGATAGCATTCTTCTTCTTCAGTTCATGAAATCTGAGCGAAATAGCATGCGGCACCCAGGTATATGATGTGTGCGCATGCGTAAGGGTGGTGCCAAGCGCTATTTGGCCAATAGGATTGGCGAGATGGTATAGGGCTTCAGACATTCGTCACACCGAGGGGTGTTCCCATAGCAGGTGACGTCACCGCAGCATCTCATTCCCTATTCAGGGAACCATGGTTAGATTAGATTCAATTCAACTTTATTGTCATTATGCAGAGTACAAGTACAGAGCTAATGAAATGCAGTTAGCATCTAACCAGAAGTGCAAGAATATAGTGTTTTATATACATAAAAGTGCAGAGTAAGTAAAGCTATGATGAATGTACAGTGGAGTTGCTATATACAATATTGATCAGAGTATATACAGAATATAAATATGAACGCAATGTAGGGATTGTATGGACATTATGAACAGAGCAATGAAGGATTATATATACATTATGAATAGCAGGAACGTGAGAACAGTGGTAATAAATACAGTTGAATGAGTGTGCAAAAGTATTGTTGACCAATGTATTATATGCAAAATAACAGTAGTGCAATGATTCTTTTGTAGAAATAGTCTACTGTGCTTGTACAGTAACAACTTAGACAGTTTATAGTGTAATGGATTTAACCATGTGCAGTCTGTGCAAAATATGAGTAGTGCAATACATGTATGTAAAGTACTGTGACCAGTGCAGTAAAAGAGCAGGTGCAGGTTAGATTGGTGGTGTGGCGTTCAGGAGTGTCACAGCCTCAGGAAAGAAGCTCTTCCTGAGTCTACTAGTTCGAGAGCGTAGGCTTCTGTAACGCCTGCCGGATGGAAGGAGGGTGAAAAGTTCATGGTTAGGGTGAGAGGCATCTTTGATGATGTTTCTTGCCCTGCCCAGACAGCACTTCTGATAAATGTTCTCGATGGAGGTTAACTGGGTGCCAGTGATCCGTTGAGCAGTTTTCACCACCCGCTGGAGTGCTTTGCGGTCAGATGAGGAGCAATTCCTGTACCACACTGAGATGCAGTTTGTGAGTATGCTCTCTATTGTACATTGGTAGAATTCAGCAAGGATCCTGGGACTGAGGATCTTTTTTGAACTTTTTTAAGGCTCCATAAGAAGTAAAGGCGCTGCTGAGCCTTTTTGACCAGGGTGGAGGTGTTTAGGGACCAGGTGAGGTCATCTGAGATGTGGATGCCAAGGAACTTGAAACTCGACACGTTCCACTACAGCTCCGTTGATGTAGATGGGTGTGTGTGCATGATTCCTAGTCCGCCTGGAGTCCACAATAATCTCCTTTGTCTTCTGGGTGTTTAGTTCCAGGTTGTTGGTGGCACACCACACAGCCAGGTGCTGCACCTCATCCCTGCAGGCTGACTCATCGTGTTGGAGCCATAAAGAGGAACACAGTCATGGGTGAATAGGGAGTACATACGTAACCGAGATGTTTCATGCCATCAAACCCTGTTAGATTGGAGGAGGATTTAAAGTCCAGCGCCACCTTGTGGTTAACACGTGTCATGATCAGCTTGGCATATTTTGACAGCATCTCACACAGCGAGAAGATGAACCAGGAACCATTACCCACGTTCCTCCAGGAGTAATAACCTGAGGACAGAAAGAAAACAAGATGATTCACGTTTAATACGTTTAAGTTTATCAGCATGTTGTCTATTTTGTTTCTCAAGAAAGCTTATGTTAATTACCTGGGGTGTATTCCAGAAAGCAGGGTTAACTTACCGTGAACTAAACCCTGAACCCTGATTAACCCCAAACCTTGCTTACTAGAGGTACGTGGTTCCAAAAACGCGTCCGGGAGTAAGTTCATTCAACTCAGGGTATGTTCATTGTTCCTGCCTGGTTAAGACTAATCGACGAGTCACTATAGAAACGGACGCTAAGAAAAAGTGTGCCAAGCCGTTTCTTTCTTCTTCTTTTGTTCATTAGTTGTTTAGCTGCTTAGTGCATATCGCCACCTAGCGGATGGCTGTGCAATCATTTCCTTTTTTTTCCATTTAATATTTAATCCTTGAGAATGTGAATTATATTGTTTGTTTTATGCCAATTATATATTAAGTCATATCAGAAATGTATTTTGGTTTAGAATTTAGACATTATAGAAAATGCTGCTCCATATGTGAGATATAACATGTAATAAATAAAGTATATCAATAATTTATAGATAACTCTTATATATGCCAATAAAACAAATAATCATATTAGAATAATATATTACCTTATTTATTACTTATATTAGCGCTTCTATATAATATTATTATTATATATATATATATATATAATAGGCTATATTACATTTTGTAATATTATATAATGTTTTGCATCTGTCACACCCACTAAAGGTTCGCTGAAGGGAACTAACCCTGGAACAGAAGCTGCTTCGGAGCAGGTTATGTTCAGAGAGTGAGTTGCTATGAATACTAACATACCCCGAAAGTTACCTCCATTTTTGGAACCGAAATTTGAGGTTATCCTCTTACTTACTCTTAAACATACCCAGGTATGTCACATAACCTGCTTTCTGGAATACCCCCCTGGTGCCTCAACAGGAATCTTTTGAGCCTCTTCAAGCCTGGAGACACACAGGACAAACACACTCAAACATATGTGTAAGAGCAACTCAAGCTACGAATTTAAACACCTTGTCAAATCAAAACTGGCTTTTAAAACATTAATTCTGGTTTTGGAGCAGTCTGTTCATCAGAATGAGTGTTCACTCCAGCCGTTTGAAGTTCATGTGAAGTTTATCCCAAAATTGTGGAAACTAGGTTAGCCTATGATGTACAATTTGCATTATATTAACAAACAGAAAACTTCAAAATAAACCACAAAAACTAAACAGTGGACAATAAACAGTATGTGTATGAGAATGCTTTTTTTCTGTTCAGAGAAATCAAACTTACATGTAATTGTCTCTTAACTTTTTTCTGTTCAGAGAAATCAAACTTACATGTAATTGTCTCTTAACTTAAAAAGCATAGCAACAATACTGATCATTTATGTGTATTTCGTCAACAAAGGATCCTCTGCAGTGAATGGGTGCCATCAGAATGACAGTCCAAACAGCTGTTAGACACATCACGATAATTCACAAATAATCCACATGACTCCAGACCATAAACTTACATCTTGTGAAGTTTAGGATCTTTAGGATATGCTGTAGTCGACTTTCCTTTTACATTTATCAGATTTTACAGTGAGGTTTGACTCTCCCATTGTCAATACAAAATCTCAGCAAAATAAATTGTGTGAAACTCTTGTGAAAATAAATGTTGTGATGTTGCGTAACGTTGCCGAGACAATGCCACAATGAATGCACAAATTAGGGCTCATCAAAACTAAAGGTTTTTTTTATCCTTCTTCTTTTTAGGCAGGCGGTGTATTTCACAAAATTATTGTCTTTACTATATTTTTGATCAAATAAATGTAGCCTTTTTGTGCAAATCAGACTTCCTTCAAAAGCATTTGTTATCTTAATTTTTTCAAACATTGAACTAAAGAAGGAGTCAAAATAGGCACATCCAAAAACTTGACCAGGTGCAAAATCAAAGGGTAAATCAAATAATAGAAAAAATATATGCACACTGTTTGGGGAAGTTGTGGCCGAGTGGTTAGAGAGTTTGACTTCTAATCTTAAAGTTGTGGGTTTGAGTCTCAGACTGGAAATACCATGGTATTTAAATATATATTTAGAAACATGTCGTCCCCTCAGGCACTGCAGCATAAAAATGGCTGCCTGCTGCTCCGTGTGTGTGTGTGTGTGTGTGTTCACTGCTGTGCACTTTTTGATGGGTTAAATGCAGAACTTGAATTCTGAGTATGGGTCACCATACTTGGCTTTATGTCACATTACTTTTATGCTCCCTTTATTAAAAAAGTTATAAAATAGCAACGTTTCGGTCAAAGACCTTCATCGGGCAAACACACATATAAGCAAAAGCAATAGCTCAATAAGTACTGACAGATTCAAACAGAGCGCTAATTGATGAAAGCTGTTTGCAATCAAACTTTTGACTGCCATTGGTTGCACGTACATGTGAATACATCTAGTTGATGAAACACCTTAATTTGGCCACAGTGCAGCAGTATGTACCCTCTCCAATAATAGCACTGTATACTGAATAATAGGGTGGCCAAACAACAAAGTGAACTCATTAGTGACTCTTTGATTTATTGAGGGCGTCTGGAGCATTTGCACACAATTGAAGTCCAACCTCTGACACAGAGAAGTGCAAAGTCATTATTAGAATGGAAAAGGGACTGTTAGAAGCAAGAATAAACACAGGTTTTTCTTTGTTTTTTTTTTTTGCTTCTGCTCATAGAGTTCACTGACAAAGTGTCAGATACGAAATTGTTCATTTTACCAAATTTGAGCCTTTATCAATCACTTTAAAGTTTATTAAGTTAAAGTAGAAATACTGTACCAATAGAGTATTGCAATCCTATGAAAAAAACTGACTTGTAGGTGCTTGCCTTAGCAAACTGCACTTACAAGAAAAACAAGTCCAGATTACAATCAAAAATCTTCGATGGCAGTCAGTCCCAAAGTGTTACTGCATTAAATGCATCGTCTGCCTTGTGAGACTGGAGGAAAAGTGAAGAACAGCCTCCTGAGGCACAGGAATATTTACAAACACAGGAAAATGTACTTTATCATGCATCTGACTTCAACTCTCTAATTTCACGAAAGGCCTCAGTGAGTACTTTATCATCCGGATGTCGTTATGTAACACCCACATTCCAGACTATCACGCAGATGGGCGTGGCTTCAGATCCTACTGTTTGTTCAGCTTCTGTACCTGGATATAAAGGGTCGAGGCTCAACACAGACAAGACGAAGATATCTGGCTGCTGCGCTCACAACCGCAAAAATGATTCTCTTTTTATTTATTGTGTGTTTATTGGTTGCGTATTTTATTTGTCATAGGATTTTTGTTCATAGGAAGACTTTCACCGGAACTGCCAAACTATATGGGAAAACTGTCATTGTAACAGGTACGTTATTGATATAATATTTGGTTTCATTGTAATGGCATATCCCTGAACTAAGCACATCTGTGCAGCTTTATTATGTTTAAATGAAAACGAATGTGGTATTTGATATCCTATTTCGTTTTATTGTAAATATACAGAGAGGAAACTTGCAGTAGCCAAGGTGAGCTGACTGATGTCATCAAGTACGCTGCTTTTTGCAGAATTACCGGATTTGTGTCGTCGCGGACATCACACTCTCGAGTCGAATGCACAAAATCTTAACTACCGAGGATGCACGTCCAAAATCAGCGTACTTTGTATTGAAAAACGCGTGCCTAATCTTCCCGGTACTTTACACCGCGGTGGAAACGCAGAAAGCAACAGGTGGGGGGTGGGGGGTTTGTGTAGTTCCTGGTACAAATGTTCCGGGTAATTTCGGTGGAAACGCGGCATTAGGTGACTTTTCCTTGCAAGAAATGAAAATAGGATATGACAGGAAAAAGAGACTCTGCTGAAATCGCTATAATATAAATAAATAATATAAATATTAAATGAAAACATAATAATAATGGGGGAAAAAATAAAAATATAATACATGCATTGCATATAACACAAACAATACTAGACAATACAAAACAAAACAGTTTTCTAAAGATTGGAAACTTTTTTTTTTTTAAATTTTCACTTTTCATCTGCCTGTCTGCTAGAACAAAGATGAATATGTTTTCCATCTGTTGTGTGTCTGACAGGTGGCAACACCGGCATCGGGAAGGCGACTTCGGCAGGGCTGGCCATGAGAGGAGCCCGGGTGATTCTGGCCTGCCGCAGCAAACAGAGAGGAGAAGCAGCAGCACAAGAAATCAGGAAGGTGACTGAAATCTCTGATCTGATCTCTGAAGATTAAGGTTGTGAAAAATATCTTTGTGCCAGTTCATTAGTTATTAAGCTATAACGTCATACTTTATCTGTTGTACAAACATTGTAACTGACAGAACAATCTGATATTTTTTTAGGAAACTGGGAACGATGCTGTGATCTTCATGCAACTGGATCTTGCAAGTCAGAAATCCATCCGATCGTTTGCCCAAACCTTCCTGAAGGCCGAGCGCAGGCTGGACCTGCTCATCAATAATGCTGGTAAAACTAAAAAAATCAAACCTAACCAGCCCCTTAACCTATTAGGGTTAAAGCTTAAACATATGTACATCACCTAATATATTTGATTGAATATATTGTAATGTATGAAAATACAGTAAAGCAGTAATATTGTGAAAATTCAGTGTTGCATCACAGGAATTAACTACATATTGCAATATATTACGACAGAAAATCATTTATTTTATTTTGTAACATCACTGTATTTTTGAGCATAAGAGACTTCTTTCAAAAACATTGAAAAGCTGTGGTCTGTGTCAGCATCATGAATGATAGCTGTTTGTTGTGTTGTTAAGGACTGGCTGCTCCAGGACGCACTGAAGATGGCATCGGGATGATCCTCGGTGTCAATCATATCGGTCCATTCCTGTTGACCAATCTTCTGTTGGAGCGTCTCAAGGAGTGTGCGCCCAGCCGGGTGGTCAACGTGTCATCCTGTGGTCATGATCTGGGCACTATTGATTTCGACTGCATCAACACACACAAGAAGCTCGCTCTGGGATCATCTGACGCTGATTTATTCAGGGCCTATACCCACAGCAAGCTCTGTAATGTGCTCTTCACTCATGAACTGGCCAAGAGACTGGAGGGAACCGGCGTCACATGCTACAGTCTCCATCCAGGTAAGTGATCAGTGAGAGTTGTAAGTATGTAAGTCTTTTTTTTTTTTTGACAAACTATTCATAAATCTAAAATAATGCTTAATAAATCAGTGCAATAAAGGTTCTTCAGTGTGTTTATGCAGAAACATTAACCATGAGATTTCGAGTTAATTCAAAGTAGATCCAGCAATGACATAAGAAGTCTTGTTTTCGGAGAACTGTATCAACATTAAGTGAATTTATGATCAGAAAAGAAAATTTTAAATCCAACAGATGTGGAAAAATAAACTTAAATCCCTTGTTTTTGTCAATTTCTCAAGAAAAAAAGACTGCATACCTTCATTTTGCATCTCAAGTAAATGGATGTTTTTAAGGATGTTTAGACACCTTTTTATGGGAAAATAGAAAAAAAAAATTATAAGCTTTGCAGTGAATCCAACATTTAATGTCATGACTTTCTGCTCCAATTTAATACCTTTTAGTCCTTAGCTTGTGGAACGGCAAATTAAGACTTTTTCAAGGATGCATAGAAACCGTGAAAACAGCAGGGATTCCTAAATAAATAAATAAACCGGGAAAAGTCCGAAGCATCTAGCCTGTTGCATCCATTCCTCACCCCGTTTTCTGTATTTGATCTGTTTCAGGGTCGGTAAGATCAGAGCTCGCCCGTGACATCAATGAATGGCATACAAACATTATCAAGGCCTTTGTTAACAAGTTCTGGGCGACCGACCCGGTGTCTGGGTCTCAGACGACGCTGTACTGCGCTCTACAGGAGAACATCGAGCACCTGAGCGGACGATACTTTTCTGACTCGCAGCTGATGCAAGTCAAGCCTGAGGCCAGAGACGACGGAATCGCCAAAAAACTGTGGGACGTCAGTGAGAAGTTATGTGGCATGTCTTGAATACACAGATGCACACACTGCTGGTAGAAAATACTGATTTTGGTATATTATGACCTTCAGGCAGAGTCCGAAATATCAGAATTATGTTCTGAGCACACAAGTGAGTAGGAAGCAGGTCTGTAAGCAGTGGTGTTATTCATTTAACTTTTATATTTAGCTTCACATTTAGTTGTGATTGAAATTATACATTTATTTTTCATAATCAAATAAAAAATGGACAAATATAAAACTATTCAATTAAAGTTGTTGATTCTATCTATATATAAATAGGTTTTCAATTTATTGAAAAATATGCATACATATGTGTGTGTGTATATATGAATGCCCATTTTGAGAAAGCATAGTGAAACCGAATGGATTACGTCATTTGATTTGGACTCAATTACACAACTCATGATGCTGTATGGGATTGGGTGGATCCTTTGGCATAATCTGGTTGCTGTGACTCTCTGACTGAATTTTGTGTACAGAATCATGGGTAATGTAGTTTTTTCATTACACACAATTGTTTGTAAAAAAAAAAATAAGGCTTTAACTAAATGCGTTTTTACTTCCAAAAACTGACTGTTGAACTCTATAATAAGCACCATACTCTGAGGAATGGGTATGTAAACTGATGTTTTTCCTTCTGTATTTGGTTAAAAAAATAAAATAAATGTATGATAAAGTCATTTGTAAGTGTATTAAATTTGCTATTTGTTGAGACCGTAGCGCCTTTCTGATGCCCCTCAAATGTGACCCTGGACCACAAAACCAGTAAAAGAAAATAATAAAATCGATAATAAAGAAAAATTTATAATTTTGACCCATACAATACTTTTTTTTTGGCTATTGTTAAAGATATACCCCAACAACTTCAGACTGGTTTTGTGGTCAAGTGTCACAAATGGTTGAGGCGACTAGATTGTCCCATTGTACAAGCCCTAAAACAGGTTTTTTTTCCCCCACCCACCCATTTTTTTGAGAAGGTGCAAAGGACAAAATCAGACATGCAAGCTGAAACCGGCAGCAACAGGAAGAAGTTTAGTCCAATAGAGCTGCTTTCAGTTATACGAGCACAGTTAGAAATATTATAGCTCAGCACAATCAAACTGATCTGCACACCCATTCACAGCCTTCAGATCAAGTGTCAGGAATGACGTGGCAGCTGTTCTACATTCTCAAGGAACATGGATTGACGAAAAAAACATGCATACCCCACATACATCAGTTAACAAGGTGTACAAACATTACAGCCCTTTATGCTTGATGCAGACCTGTTTATATACATTTTTAAGTATGTAAAACATATACAATGTTAGCCCAAGCAAAGCGTATTAACATTACCTTTTAATAGAGTCAGAGGTGAAAGGCATGAAAGAAAATCCTAATTTCTACTCTCCTTCATATGTCCACATTAACATTTATTTAAAATATATCTTGATTCCTCAATTGTAAAGTGACTGTTAAATGAATAAATGTGACAATACTAAAGCATCCATCCAGATTTTTGCATATTCATTCACTCAAAATGTGCACTTTTACACAAAAACTGCCCCTGAAACACCAGAGATCATATCTAGCCTAAAGCACAGTGTCTATTTGATCCTCTTATCACACAAGCTCAGGCAGGGCATTGTAGGACAAAGGGTATCAATGACTAAGCACCAGTTCAAACTTTACTGTAAATACTAATGGGTGATGATTGATGAATAATAAAACAAGGAAGTATTCTTGAAGCATGTGTAATAGATGCTCTTTTTTGAAAAGACGTTTGTTGGAGTGTGATGTCAAATGTATTTTCAGAAGATTTAAAATCGTAGTATTTGAAATAAGATAGTTTTGAGTTTAAAGTATAAAACAATAGTTCAATTAGCATAAATTGCCAAAACTAATAAACCTTGTGACAAAGTGTACCATGACATTAAAATGGTTTATTTGCTGAGCTTCACAGTGTGTTAGTTATTCATTTTCTGATACATCCAAGATCTGCTGTAGATGGTCATTGACAGTCTTTAGCTGGTGCTCTGTTCCCATGATGCACCTGGCTTCCATCAACATGGCAGGCATACAGGATGGGCCATACTGTCAGACAAAAGACAGAAATTAAATGAGAAATGAACCAAAGAACAATAAACCCCATACACTATGACAAGACGGTTTGCTTATAAAGCATGTTTAAGCACAGAACTCATTAGGAATGAAAGCTCAACACCAAACCAACTAGCTGCAGACTTCCTCACCGTTTCCACCTCATCCGGATGAGCTTTACGGTGCTTCAGGTACTTCCTGTTGAGCTCCTGCAGGTTGGTGAGCAAAGAGGATCCTTCTCTCAGAGCTTTGAGTCTCTGTTCAATCTCATCGTGATCTTTCTGAAGCTTCCTCAGCTTTGTCTTTCCCCTGAAACCAGAAATTCATTTCAGTTTTACAGTTTTAAATCCATTACTATGAATGTTATACAATATTATGAAAGAGCAAGGAAAATCCAGTTTTCCATGATAGAACAACAGACCTCAAATGTAACATCAATTATGTTTACTTGTCAGCGCTTACTTAATGAGCTCGTTATTGGCTTCCACAAGTCTGGTCCTCTTCTTATTAATAGTGCTATTTATCTGAAAGAGAGAACCATACAGTTAATGCTATGCAAATAATTTCCAATCCAAAAACTATTGTGAAAATTATTAAAATGTAAAATAAATGTTCTATTTGAATGCATTTTTATTTATTCTTGTGATGCAAAGCTGAATTGTAAGCACCATTACTCCAGTCTTAAGAGTCACATGATCCTTCAGAAATCATTCTAATATGCATTTACATTTTAATATTTCAGGATATTATCTGTTTTTACTGCATTTTTGGTCAAATAAACGCAGTTATTATCTCAACATTTAAAATTCCTCTAAACTTCTAATGTGTAGTCAGTGTATATTCCCCAGATGAGTCATGCAACGGAGAATCACCTTGTTATTTTCTCTTTTCACATTCTTGAGTTCCTTTGTTGCTGTGATCTATGAATAAATTACACATTTTAATAATTATGACATGAGCACCATTTATTTTATGTGAAAAGATCTGAAAAACATTCTCACTATCTCTGAGAGCTGCTCCTCAAATGAGCGACTGACGGCATCAATGGAGCGTTTGACTGCGTCAGAGTTTACGGTCTGCCTGCAGAAACCAGACAAATATGTAAGCACTTGACTTCTGTTCATTATTAAGACACTGGAGTAATTAGAGCAATTCACCCTTACTTGTACTGAGAGACAAACTCCTGGAAACTACTGAGCACCACGTCAAGATCAGTTGGACTTCTCAAATCCCCGGCTTTTTTAGAGGGGCCAGCTCTTTCTAGAAAAAGACGATTTACATTTATGCATTTGGACATTTTTTTCAATTCACCAGAATTTTACATTAAATTCAGAGTGAAACATTTTATCAGATCATGCATTCTTAATAGATTTTTAAATCAAAAGTTTTGCAATGCTAGGATTCACCTCTGTGCCGTTTGATTGGTTTATGCAACCTATATTTTTTATGTGCATTTAAAGAAAATGAATGGGATAAAAAGTAAATAGAACCAAGATAAGCTTCATAGCACACAATTAAAGCATCTGATGCATATAAATTAATAACAGCACACGTTTAAGACAACAAACAACTTTACAGCAGTCTTGTCTAGTACCTGTGGAAGATGAAGATTTCCTTTTCTGTTTGTGGCCACTCTGCCGTTGACTGGATGATCTCCTCTTTCCCTGTTTAGACTTCTCTTTGCTTGGGTGCTGAAAATGAAAAACAATTAAAGGGCCATATTTCACATATCATACTGATACATGAAGATATGAGACATACAAAACTTTCATCCTCGTCTGTCAGCTCCTCTGAGGACGGAGGTGACCTCTGCTGTCTCTGAGCCACTCCTGGGCTCAAAGATGTTTCTTTAGCTGACCTCTGACCTTTGACTGCTTCCTGGAAAAATTAGAAAAAAAATTATAATAATAATATTACAAATACATTACTTTTCATTTCTGCCATGAATTCACAACAAAAAATGTAGACAGCTGAAAAGATTTTAACAGATGTCAGGAAAACATGCAGACGATGTTGAAAATCAAGACATTTAAAGGAACAGTTCACCCCAAAAATGATAATTTGCTCAAAATGTATTCCATCTTCTGGTAATCCAAGGTCATGAGTTTGTTTCTCCATCTGAACAGATCTGAAGAATTTAGTACAAGTAATCCATTCAACTCCAGTCCATTAAATCCATCATTAAGACTTCAAAAAGTTGCTTCTGGCTAAAATATGCGTCTTC
>NW_020524628.1:167500-217500 GCF_003368295.1 Carassius auratus
CAATAAAACACGTTTGGATTGGATCAACTCATAAAACTTATCAAGAAAGGTTTGTCTGTTCTTATGCTTTTATTTTCTCTTTCTTTCAGTTTGAAATGCTGTTGATGGGTGTTTACCTGGATTGCTTCTGCTGACCAGTCCAGTGCTTAGTTCCCTATGGGGGTGGTTACTACTATGGACCCAGATTCGGCCCAGCAACCGCAGGGCAAGTTGGGTAAAGATGGCCACACGCTAATAGGGGCCAATCTGGGTGCTCGCGGAAAGCACTATGTGTGCGGCTCGCTTGCGGCGTTCACCAACATCATCGTGACGTTTCCTATTCAGAAAGTGTTGTTCCGGCAGCAGCTTCATGGGGTCCGAGTGACCGAAGCCGTCCGTCAGTTGCAGAGGGAAGGGTTGAGACATCTCTACCGAGGGCTCCTGCCTCCACTTCTGCAGAAAACCACCACCGTGGCCATCATGTTCGGCCTGTATGAGGATTTTTCCCGGTTGCTTTTGCACCATGCTCATGGAAGTGGTGCACCTGAGCTTGTTACGCGGAGCGTCGCTGCCGCGCTGGCCGGGGTGGCTGAGGCTGCCCTTACGCCATTCGAAAGGGTGCAAACACTGCTTCAGGATCACAGGCACAACGGGCGTTTCAATAACACCGCCCACACCTTCCGGACTCTCCTGCGGGACCACGGTGTGAGGGAGTGCTACCGCGGACTGGTACCAGTTTTGTTGCGAAATGGACCTAGTAACATTCTGTTCTTCGGTTTGCGTGGGCCAATTAAGCAGCAGCTCCCTGATGCCCGATCCCGTATGGGTCACATGGCCAATGACTTTGTGTGCGGCGGGCTGCTGGGGGCAGCGCTGGGTATCATGTTCTACCCTCTAAACGTGGTCAAATCTCGAGCTCAGGCTCAAGTCGGGGGTGAATTCGTTCCTTGCCACCGCGTGCTGATGACGGTGTGGCGGGAACGCGGCGGCAGCATCGTGCTGCTCTTCCGCGGAGCGACGCTCAACTACCACCGATCTCTTCTGTCGTGGGGGATCATCAATGCAACCTACGAGCTTCTCCTGAAAGTTTTCTGAAGACTGGGGTGGATGGCGGAGTGCACTTTTTTCTGAAGCAAGCCAAATTTAGCTCTTTAAAGGAGGATCTGGACACTGCCAGCTCCCCTGGTGCACTTAACATGTGCACTTAAAGGGATAGTTCACTTAAAAATGAAGTTCTGTCATCGTTCATTCACCCTCATGTCATTCTAAAGCTTTCTTTTTTCTGTGGAACATAAAAAATATATATTTGATTGTTTCTGGTCCCATTGACTACCTAGTAAGTCATACAGGTTTGAGGTTGAGTAAATGATGACACAATTTCTATTTTTATGTGGACTATTCCTTTAACATCTGCACTTAATGATCTGTATAATTATGGATGGACACCATCCATGGGCTGATCACTACATATAAAGTCCACCCATATTTATTGGCTACTATAAGTGTTGTGAAATGTATCACCACATGTCCCAGTTCTCATATCAGTTTTTTAGTGGCTCTTTTACTCACTTTTTGGGGGTCTGTGGGACACGGATGGAGAATGCACAAAGTTGCACTACTGACCGTACATTTCTACTTATTTGCTGTTGTTTTGTTTAAAAAAACTGATGCACAAACTCTGGACTGAAGCATTACAAGCCATGTGTAATAGTAAGGTTGACCGATGGTTCGTGAATAAATGGGTGTGACTTGTGGACCACACAAAGCGAGGGACGTCTGTACAAGCCCACGATGCTAGTGTTTTTGCCAATCAGCAAAAGGCCTGATGAATTCAAAGATGTCTGATCATTTTCATGAAATGCTTTTTTTATGTAACCAGTGTTTTGTGACATGAATGACATTTTCACATTGTTGTGGTTGGAAAGTAAACAAGCAATTCCACTTATTGCATTCTGGGTGTCATTATTGAACTTTTTTATAATGCTTCAGAGTGTACATGGGATTGAAAAATCCTAATTACTTTTATGTGTAATCTTTTTTATTTACATAATCTTATAAGTTTTTTGTATACCTAAATGTAAGGTATACATTTTATGCTTATTAGATTATCTGTCCTTAGCTTAGCAACATGCTAACACCATTCACTTGACATGAGGATAGTTATTTGTCTATGGAGCTTATAATATGGCAAAAAAAAAAAAAGATTAAAATTGTATTGTGTAAATTAGAATTATTGAGAAGTGTTATTTAATCAAAATCTCATGGTACATTATTTTGTACAAGCCACCTGTTATTGAATAATTCTTTATATGTGTAGTTTGGGAAGTTGCATTCAAATCAGTCACTTAGAAGGTTGCATTTGAGTTAGGTTAGGATGCTGCTTTAAAAGTATAGACCACAATGCAGCGGACTGTCTCTATCATAGAATTCAAGTAATTCAAAACCTGCATCTGTTTAGTCTGAATGCAATTTTTCTTTCTTTTCAGGACTTTCATCATTCACAAACTTTAAAGTCCTGTACTTAATTATGTATGACTATGTTAACCTCCAGGGGCCAGAGAAAGACATGGAAACACCCATCACACAAGGTGAAATGGCGTTCAAGGACAGATGCTTTTAGAGCCGTTTGCAGCTCCATCTGAGGGCCATGAGTAAATCCCAGGGATTGGTTTGGAAAAATATCCTAATGATTATAGGTTAATGGAGGCAGTAGATGGGACATTCTATTTGAATAAAAACATTTTGATTCTGTAGTGGCTGCTGCTTTTGTACAAATACCTGTGTTTCGGAATTGCGATGCAATTGAAAAACTTGAAAAGATTTTTATGTTATCTTTAGTAAATTTGAGTAGTGCAAAATTGGCCACCATACTGAATGTTTAGATTTCACCCACTAATATTCACACAAAAGGACCCTTTCAAGTATAGAGCTATATGGTGAACAGTTAGCACACCCTGTGCTATGAGCATGAGCATCTGCCAAAAAAAGTGGTCTTGTGTTATTAAACACATCACTTCAGATATTTGCCTTCTGGCTGCTCTGACAGTGTGATATCACTTCTGTGTGATCTGATATTAAAAATTAAAAAACCATAGTAAAACTACTCAAAAGGCCCTAGCAACCATATAACAGCATGCAAGAACCGCTCGGGACACTTTAGCAGATAGCATGTATGACTTGCTCGCTTATGGAGAGCACAAAGGAAGATATTATGAAGAATGTTGATTACCTAACCGTTGATGGTCCCCATTGACTTTATATGGACAAAAAATACAATGGAAGTCAATGGCAACCACCAACTGTTTGATTACCAGCAATCTTCAAAATATCTTCTTCTATGTTCAACATAAGAAAGCAACTCATACAGGTTTGAAACGATGTTGGGGTGAGTAAATGATGACAGAATTTTCATTTTTGGCTGAACTCTCCCTCTAACTGAGTGTTAAATTTACTTAAAGCAAAAGGTTTTTTATGAGATTTAAAATTAAAATAGAAAAGGCAACAAAAATATATTTCAGAGTTACTACAGGTTAAATAGTCACTGGCTCTGTTGAAAAGGCACAGATTACAGGCAGCGTGTCTGCCAGTAAACAGCTTCAGCACAATCCCATCATTCCCTCTGTTTGAACTGTAAAAGATTTCGGTTGAGTTTAATCCCAGGACTAATCTGTAATCTCCTCATGCAAACTCGAATACAGTCTGACTAGCAATTTAGTGTTTTAGTAGGTGTGTTAAACTAGAAACCAGACTATTAGAAAAGACGATACATTGTAAAATAACAAATCACAGCTTTTAAGATTAAAGCCCAAAAATATATAAAATCACTCACCAAATTCTCACAAAACATGTCAAGAGCACGTCCAGGTCATATTTCAACCCAAAATCAAAAGAAAGATGTAAGAACTTGTACTTTGTCTAAAAGAAAATGAAAAAGCCACAAAAATGCATTACATCCACAGCTTTTGTCATTCAAAATCAAACCTTTATTATCATGAACACAGTAGAGGGAATGCAAACCAGATTCTCGATTGTCCCTTTTAATTTAATTTCATTCACATGTTTGCCTTCATATTCACATACAGCCACATTTAAGATTTTATTTTGTGCACTTTGAAACACAATCGTCTGCATACGTCTCAATATAAATGGCCCTCATAGTTTTTTTGCTTCATATTTGGTACAAATGCACACGCAGTTCCTTTTAGTCTTCATCGTTCTTAGAACCTTCATATGACAGGAAGATTTAATTTAGAAATACGTTTGCTCTCTGATAGTTCGATATCAAAATGGTTCCTTTGAAAAGACAGAATAACAACAACATATTTATCGCTTTCCGTTTTCATGACATTTCTCTTCAAGCAAACTAGCTTTCTGACTTGATAACCACAAACCGGCAGTGTGTGTGTGTGTGTTTATTGGGAGGGATGTGTCCAGCATGGGTGAAATTCTTCCCATCTGGAAGCACTTCTATAAAGTCATTGAACTGAACAAGGATGACCTCAAGTTTGGTCATGTGATCTGGGCAAGTTAATTGTTTATGTATTGTAGGTGCATATTGCCTTTTGAAACCTGATCTAGACACAGCCAGTGAGTAACCAGTGTCTACGACAAAATACTGGTCTGAGATCAGGAACAAAGGACAACTGATTCACTAGGGCTAAAAGACCAGGGCTCAAGTATTCAAAATTCCAAGCGTAGGTCTTTGATAGTCTCCCCAATCATATTATTTGTGATTATGACAGCCAAATCTAAAATTCTTACAACAGAAACATTCCATGCAAGTGCCGAAATGCAGATCTGAAGGCTTGAAGAATGCATTGCAATTGTGCAGTTCTTAAAAAGCTCAGCACTCAAGGAGGCTATTGATGTCTTCAGATGTCGGATGTGTTTTTATTCAGGTAGCCATCTTTAAACATGTTCGGCAAGATTTTCCTCTGCCATGATAGTATTCCACGATAGTAGGCAGTTTACCACCACCCACTGCTATATTGCAAAGAAAGCAATGCAATTTGTACTGCATTATGTGTTATGCAACGAAACTGAGCTGGTTTCGCCAGGAGACTTTGCATACACATACCTGCATGGTAATGAGTAAAGTATTTAATGTATGCTAAATATGGTGCTGTTCACCACTTACAAAAGTGGAAGAAATAACTTTTTTAAATGAACCTTTTGTTTACACTGTATTTCCATAATGATGCAATCAAACAAGCTTTAACAACGATCTTCCAAGATAAAATATAAGGCCTAGGTTTGTCAAGGAGGTCCTCTAAAGTGAAATATTAATGATTCATAACAAATGGAAAATTATGCATGTATTAAGATGTATAAAATGTAAGAGTATAATATGTGGAAAAATTTGGATACAAATCGTGATGCTTGCATAGTCAAAAATGAGTGACAAATAGTGTGGTTTGGCTATCATTGGGATTAGTTTTACAGGGTGCTACATTAATATAATGACACTGTTGTTGTGTAAATGCCCAAATTGTGCTATTATGTCTTTGGACCACACTGATCTCTGTGGTTAACAGTCAGCTGACAGGCCAATATAAAAACCCTAATGTCAAAAGCCAAACTTGACACACCAACATACAGGTAGAAAAATGCCAAACCGCTGCACTGCTATTGCCATCATCTCTCATTCTACAGCCAGAAAGGTATTATAGACTAAATGAAATGAAAGTCCTTTGGATAGTCCAGTGAAACATTACTGCATATGTATTTGGGCTTCTTAGTGTTTCTCCAAGCATCTATTGTTAGGGGTAGTGGAGTGTCCTTTTACTTTCTTCCTTCAGTCTGTAAAGAGCAGCATGACTAAACTAAACATGAAAACAAGTGAAGCTTCATAACACTGTTTATCTCAGTTAATAGAGCAAGAGGTAGGGATTCACGTATACCCCCCCCCCAAACCCCCCCCCCTAAAAACTAAACAACATCAAATAAACAAAATGCAGGTATAGTATAGTAGGTTAGAAACCACGGTGTGCATATACTGTAAGTAAAAAATAAATACATACTACATACTGTATATACATCAGGAATTAAAGAACAGTTAGAAAATAGCTATGTCTGAATGCAGAATTTCACTACATTTATAGGGAGACTTTCCAAGACAAACAGGTTAATACATAACAGTTCTGACATGTTAGTTTGCTTACTGTGTGTGTACGTTCACGGCACTTACTATTATTCTTGTGTGCCAGCACACAAACAGTTTTTAGATGCCAAAAAGGCATCGCTACTTTAAGTACAAGTCTATGCTCACACTCTACAGTCCTTTAAGAAGGTGCCGGAAGGTAACATTTAAAAGTTCAGAGGTACATTTCCATTGTCTATGTCTGGTGTCCGTGACCGAAACAGTTGTGTTAGTGAGAAGACAGTTGAAATAAGAACCGTACACTGCTTGGCTAAGAGCCTGACACCTTCGCCCTCTCTAGTCGTCTCTACAGCTCCTACAAACTCCTTATACAGATCCACAATCTCCTCAAGCTTCCTCAAGGCCTCATCTGCATCAATATCCCCATGACACCCTCCACAGTCCGAACAGGAAACTCGCATGCAGGTTGAGGTAAGTTGCACTAGAGCTCCAAAACTGTTACCAAGGGATAGAAGAGCATCGTCAGGTGCCCATCCTACCCGTGTGGCTCTCTGACATCCTGACGCTAATCTCCGTGCCTCCGCCTGAACCAGGTATCGTTCTGTCTCTGAAAGCGAATTCCCATTCACATTGCCATTTTCGCATTCCCCCTTGTGGGTTGGAGGGTGTACTACAGAAGGTCCTTTCTTCAAAACCAAAAGAAGTTCATCAATATCTCGCTGCAAACAGGCATAGCCATCTTTAAGCCCTGTACCTTTCTGACCGGAAGCATAATGGTGGCTTTGCAAAAAGTGGAGCGGATTATTTATTGGTCCACGATCTAGAGGCAGAGATTCCAGAGGTCTGGGTGGGACCAAGAGTGGGCTGAGTTCTGAGGATGATGATAGGGGGCGAGGGGAATCTCTGAGTAGGGACAGAACATTTGGAGAGGGACCAGATAAGGTTGCAGGGGAAGGAACAGGGGTGGGTTGAGGTGGTTTACTGATCTGGTTTCGACGGGAGAACTCGTAAACAGTCAGATTATCATCAAAGCTGCAGTTTTCCTCTGTATCTCCGCTGAAACAGTTGGCATAAACGGTATGGCAGCCACATGCATCATGATGGGAAGGACTTCCGGAGGATAGAGAAGAATCATTGTCAAGTCGAATCTCTGAAGGGTTACCTTTGTGTGATTGAGGTTGTTCGGACCTGCAGGTCCCAAAATGCCTGTGCAACTCTGTAGCTTCTGTGGACAATTTCTGCCTCAGGTCAGGATGGCTTGATGATGTTTGAGGTTTCCTGTTGGTGTCTTTCACGGGAGTTGGGCTCACATCCTCAGGTCCATCTTTGAGCTTCACAATGACTACTTCAGCATCTTTCTCTTTCCAGTCAATCAAAGATGGCACTGAAGTGGCCTTGGGAGATACCTTCTTGGATTCATGGTTAACATCTGTTGGAATGGTTGCTTTATTGCCTGTCGATGAAATACTGTTGCTGAGTGCTACTGTCCCCAAGATCTCTTGGGAACGGGTGAGGTACCAGGGCATATCCTGAATTTTCCCCCGTAAGGCTGTGGCAGACAGACGTCCAGACGAGCCTGTTCTGCTGGGGAAATTAGTCCCAATTTGAGCTGGATCTTCAGGAACAATATTTACAGACTGAACTGAAGGAGAAGGTAAGGGAGATGGAGATGGGGTAGGAGTAGTTGAAGCACTTGTTTGTTTGACTGTAGAGCTTTCAGCCTTTAGTTCAGTTCTTAGGTTCTCATGACTTAGAGAAACACCCTTGATCAGTGTAGAGTGTGGGGAGGTACTGGTACCATTTCTCTGAGACCAGGGGTGTAGAGAAAGTCCATTGGGGGGAACTTTTGTCTTTTCATCAGGTTTTTGTGACTGGGCATTAACTGCCTTTGTGGATGGCTGTAAACCAATGAATGACGGCTTGGGAGGTATTGGGGGCTTTGTGTTCATCTGGGGCACTTTATTTTCAGATTTTCTGGTTTCTAGAGAGTCTGATGACTGTTGTTGTTGAGGACTCTTGCTGTCTACTGTTATTTTCTCAAATTCAGTTGTTCCTTTAGCGTTTATTGACTCTTTCTGATTTGGCTTAGTATCTTGACTGTCAAGTCCTTCAAGATCCACATGATTTGGAGTAATCTCTTTTTCTAGACTGGCAGGTAACTGGTCAGATATTCCATTTTGTAGCCTGGGTCCATTTTGAACATTCTCTAGGTCTAAGGTTTGTTGAGGAAAGGCAGATTGGCGTACAGCCGTAATTAATGAGGAAGACATTGGTGGTCCAGGCCCTGTGACTGGTTTAAACTCCATGGTCTCTGGCTCCATCTCTAGAAGCTGAGTTGATAAGTGTGGATTTTGGCCAGGTATGTCTCCATTGCAGTGCTGGGCTTTCTGCCCCGTGGAGTGGTTAGCAGATAATGATTTAGGTTCTAAAGGTGTAGGTTTAGGGGGAACAATCAGTGAGGGTTGATGGACATCCAGTTCAAGATTTTTAGACTGAGGGATTGCAGGGGTGAAATGATCGGCAAAAGAAGATTTTTCTTTGAGGTTCTCTGGTGTCACACTGTCCTTATCTTTGCTGTCTCTGGATTCTGAAGCTTTTGTCTTGTTCACACTAACCTTAAGGTCACTAAAAGAAGGATGTTTGCTATCAGAATCTGAGCTTTTCTCTGCAAAATAATAAGAAAGAGGTAAGAGAGACGTGTACACAAGTAAACAAAATAAAAAATAGATATTGAACATTAAATTAATATTCTGGTTCAATAAATGTAAAGATTTATCAACAACATTTGTAACAATGTGGATCACCATCAAAAACCCATTTTGACTAATTCCTCTGTTTTGTTTTTGTTCGTTTTTTTGGCTGCATTTACATTTCAAGCCTTAATGCACAGATCTAATATTTGGACCTTATCCAATTTTTGGCCCACCTGTTTACATTCACTTTAGACATGACTGGTGGGCTGTCCAGTATCTTTGCTTAATTCCTGCCCAAAAGGATTGTCTGCAGTTATCGCTTTACTATGCACATTGTAGACCCTCTGGTTTTGAATGGCTGTGCTATTCAAATTATTTATATAATTCATGTCAAGTGGCCATAATTATTTGCCAGCATGGACAACGGCTGTCATGGATATTTTGCAGCATAAAATCTGACTGAACAGATAAATAACACAAAATAACAATAATTTTCATTCGTTAGGCTAATTTATTTACAGATCGTTAGAGGTAGAATTCTCTAGTGAAATAAAAAAATTATATTTATTGAAATTAATTCAAATAAATTAACAAGAGAGAAAGAAAATGTGAGGAAAAAATAAGATTTTTGCCAGTGTAAATGCAGCCTTTGAGCAAAAATCAAGACACTTACAATTCAAGTAAACTTTTTGCTTTACCTACCTTGAGTAAATGTATATACAATATTTTAAACTTATGTCATGACCATATAAAGGAAGTAAACCCTGCTACTTTGACAAGCACAATGATACAAATATGACTGTGTAAAAATAAAAAAATAATTTACAGATGATATAATACATGTTTTAAAGGAGAAGAGCTGTTTTTAAACCCTCAAAGTGCAAAGCTGTGGGTGGGGTGGGGGTTGACAGAGAAGCTTTTTTCGATGGGTAATGGATTTTATGCTATAAATGTTGTTGATATAACTTAACTTGTATTGAACCTGGAACATTCTTCTTCTAGAATGCACAGATGTTTTGTGGTAAAAATAGACGGTTCACTGACCTGTGAGGCATTTCTCTGTGATGGGAGGGGTAAATCGATCTTGGGCATCAAAAAATTCATCCTCAGATTCTGAACAACTGTATCTGGAGTCCTTTGATTTTTCAGGGACATTTGTGCACACAGCTCTCATCAGCACATATTGTGCTGTTAATTTTGAAGATTGTCCCTGCTGTTTAGCTTCATTTGTCTTTTTCTGTGGGAAGCTGGTTCCCTCTTGTCTACATGCTGGATGTTTGTGAATCCTGGTGAGGAGTGCCTGAAAGTTAATTCCTGCTAATTTAGCATTTATGCTGTTAGGAGTAGAAGAGGCTAACACGGCTTCAAATTCCGCTGACATGGCGGAAATGCGACCGTCTTTTCCACTGTCTCCTCCTTCATCATCATCCTCCTCCTCACTCAATGCATCATCACTGGCCGCAGTTGGGCTTGGCAACCTATCAGACATTTGTGAGAGCTCAGAGAAGCGCAAAACTGAGTAATCACTGTAGGTCAGGTCTGAATGTCGTCTGAGTTTGTTTGAACTGCCCCTCTCATCCAAATGCTCTGGCACCTCCAGGAGGAAAGGGTGGTGGACATCCAGACTAGATGCACCAGAGCCAAGACCAGAACTGGGTTTCTCTTCCAGAGACACATCCATATGACCAAGTCCACCAATGGTTGCCTTAATAGTCTCCTCCAGTGCATTTAGCGAGTTACTAGACAAGCTGGAGAAGCTGCTGTTGACTCGAGGGTCTGAGTACCAACCTGTCTCCAAAAGGGAATCGATTCTCATGGCATAATCCTCATCTCCAACAGACTCTCTCTTGCTCGCCTCATCTCCTTCGACCTCTAAAAAGGGATGTGTTACAATCACTCGGACCTTTTCTGCCTCTGCTTCACTTCTCCCCTCAGCTTCCTCTCCTTCCTCCGTGCCATCATTTGTATGAGTGGATATAGTGTCCTCTGACAGCTGAGTGTCCAGCAGTCCCTCCATAGCGTAGTCATCCTCTGAACTGTCTTCTGAATCGCTTCCACACCGAGAAACATACCCTACGCATAGAAAACACATTAAACATAACTTACATAGCATTTAGTATAATATATTGTAATATGTATAATGTAATTTAACCTATAAATCCATTAGTAGAACAGTGGTTCATGATTTTCAGTATATTTCAAAGTACCATAGTCTAATACTAGGGGTGGCACAGTTTGCTGAAAAAAACAACAACCGTTCGGTTCACCACACACGGTTCGGCATGGTTCAACTTTACACTGACAAAGCATCTGTAATATGGTTTGCTATAAACAACACGTAAAACAAACAGGGTTTAGCTAATATATGTTTCTGTTGATAGATGCACATTCTGGTTTCCCAGTCATTACAATAACAGCGATAAAAAAATAAAAAACCCTGGACAAACCATGCACTCTTGTTCAATGTGAATGCCTTATGCTGGAATATTAGCAGTCATTTATTCCGGGTGCTGATAGCACGCGTGCACATATGAGACCTGAACAGCACACATTGATATCTGTGTTTAAACTAAACTCATTTAAGCTTTGAAAAATTTAAGTGCTAGAGGACACGAGCTCTTGCGTGCGCTAATCCGAAGCGTGCAAACCCGCGCCTCAGAATGCGCGCAAATATAAGCTCTCTCTGAACCTGAAGTATTGTGTTTAAATGTACAAATTAACACAAAATTATGTCAAAATGCCTGTTTTGGTAAGTATCCTACAGCAGACACCAGCTGAACGTAGGACTACTGTATCAGTGCATTCTCTTAAAGTGACAGTCTTTGAACAGCAACAACAAAGAAATCACTCACTGCTCTTGATTAAAAAGCTTTTGTAACTTTAATAAATAATAATCTTTCATTTATACAGTCCAATATGCAATGCTGTTTTACATTTGATTACTTTATTCAATTTCTGTACCTAAAAACTAATGCTAGACCTACTAAAAAAAAAAAAAAAATCACTGTTTATTGTTTGCATCTTTACTCTGTTTTATTTATTTGTGCTGTTGCTTGTTGTTGGATAGAATAGTTGTCTTCTTTCTTTATTAGAAAGTATAGTTTCTCCATAAACATATCGTACATACCGAACCATACCGAAAAGCCGTGACTCTAAAAATGTGAAACAAACCGCACCGTGAAAAAGTTGAACCGTGCCACCCCTATCTAATACCATCTCTCATTAAAGTACTTTTTTCGCTGATTGAATCTGAGGAAATATTTTGTCCTCATAAGTTGCAACCACTTGGTGCAGTGTGCAAAACTTTGTCTATTGCTTGTTTTTTTTTGTTTGTTTTTGTTTTCAGCATTGTGCTGGGTAGCAAATCGTGGGCTGCAAAGCCAGCCGATCAATGTTATTTAAGTATTATTTATGTACTAGTATTTTTTATTTTGAATTAGCTGCTAATTTTATATTTTAACTTATACAATTCAGTTAGTTGTCAAGGCTAAGGCAAGCTGTTTTGACTTTTATTCATTCTCGGGGTATGTATTCTTGATATCAACAATTAACCATTAGTTAAAATGCTAATGCTTGATATCTGGAATTGGGTTTTTACCAGTAACAATGGCTATTTTTAGTAAAAACTATAATTCGTGAAACCTTTAATTGTATTTTCACTAGTTAACTGTCACCATAGGATGCCATTCAAAATTGTTTATATGAAGAATTGATTTCTTACTAGTTGAAATTCCAATTTCACATATCAGAAAGACAACTCTTACTAGTAAAACCCTTTATATTTCATATCAGTAATTGCATGGTAACTAGTGCAAATGTCTATTGTTGATATCAGCAACTGAATTGAATTTATTTGTTTTTTTGACAAATAATTTGATTTTCACTAGTACCAATATTAATTTCTGATATCATGACATGATTTTTGTTACTAAGAGACATTTAAGATAGATGAAATTATATTGATAGCAGAAATATATTTTCAGATTTCAGAAAGAACAAATGTAACATGTTGAAATACAATTACAGATATCTAGAACAAACATTTCAAGTAATGACAACTGAATTCTTGATGTTAGGGAATTCACATTTTTAGTAGTAACAAAGTATTTACTGATATATACAATATTGCCCTTGCAACCAGTTAAAATAGAATTACTGATATCTTAAATAATATTTTAACTGGTAAAAAATGTATAAGGTTTAAATGTAATTCTTCTATTAGGAGAAAAAAGTTGTGCCACATATTTAATGAAACAAGCTTCCTTAATTTAAAACCTTCTTCTGCCGGAATGCGTCGCATTTTTGGTCTAGGTCCCCAGCGGAACACATTGATATTGGGGTCCACCAGCAGTTTGCAGTATCCAGCCAGGAGGCAGGCCAGATCTTTAGCTGCTACAGATTCCATCAGCAAGGCTATAGGCTGGAAGTTGCAGGATAAAAGGATGGTCAGATAAAAAGAGAGATAAGAAGAGAGTTTAACTAGTTTATTTGAATCTGTTGGTAGACGTGTAGACACCTGGATGTCCTGCAGGTAAATCTTGAGCATGCTGATTCTGTCGGACTCTGAGAGCACCTCTATTCGGGTGACGTAATGGAAGTCTATGATGGTGGAGATCATGTTGAGCTGGTGGTTTAGGATTTGGCTGATCCCATATCTCGCTCCCACCAGCAAAGTCACCAACGACTCCCTGTCCTGCAACTGTAACACACACATTTACTCCAGTCTGAGTCACGTCATTTCAAGGTTTATTTTTATTCAATAGATGCTGCTAATGTATCCAAATATCTTGCTCCCAAGAACAGCCATCTTATATAACATGCTTAAATTCACATCCTTAAAAATAGGAGAATGCTTCAAAAGATTTTATCCAGCATAACATTATCTAGGAAAAAACAAACAAAAAAAACGAATGGTTGCCGGCAGACAAGAGAGGGAAATAAACGGAACATATCTGTGCCCTGCAGATTTCATTTGTTATTTGTGATGAATGTGCCAGATGGACACAACTCTCTCACCAGCATGGTGGCGTTGTAGCTTCTCCCGCTGTATGAAATCAGCTCCGCCATCTGGGTAACATAAGCCAAACGGGCCTGAGACACAGAAATCACCTGAAAGAGTGAGAGCGAGGTTAATGGAAAAGACCAACAAATAGATTTTCATTATGACTGAAGAAAGAAAGACAGGAAAAAGAAAAGTGGTCTTTAGACTGCTGCAGTACATAGTATGTATAATGTGCACAGTATGCAAATTTATGGTTGGCATAGAAAGCCCAGTTGTCCACTACATTTGTTAAAATGTGCAGGATATAACCAGAGCACACTGCACAGAATACTGCATCCCACAATGCAGTACACTTGACTTGCAATGCACTCACACACAGTGTGACTTAAAATGAACCAGGAGTAATAGAGTGCAACAGTTGGGTCAACATTGCTGAAAAATTGATTAGGCACTAATGCATTCTATATCAGCCATTATTTGTAACATGGCTGAATCAAATATCCAATGTAGCCAGGTAATGTGACAACAATGTAGCATAATATTGTTGGAAACATTTACGCTGCATACAATTTCACATACATTTTTAAAACCTTAGGAGGCAGTGTACAGTTTATACTGTGCAGTTTCTGTTTATAGGAACACAGAGTTAACCGCTTTCTGAAAGATACTTATTGTCTGAAAATGTAAAAGACCTACACACCTTCTGTCGTGGTTCTAGCAGCGACTGGATCTTCTTCATGTGGTGGTTGAGAGCTTTCCGCAGGTGTTTGTCTCTCATGTTCCTCAGCAGAGTGGGAGAGATGAAGCTCTCCAAACCAAACTCCTTGCTAAAACACACACACACACACACATTAAATGTAGCATTTCTCATGTAGCATGAGTATTTTTTTTTTGTGTGTTTGTGTGCGCTCTTACACAATGCTCTTAACAGATGCTCTCGTCGTCTGTCCACAGCTTGCCAGTTTCTCGTGCATGTGCAAAACAGCTAGTCTCAGCGCTGTATTACATTTCATCTCTACAGCGTAGCGTTCCTGTAACACATCTCCCACACTCTACACACACATACACAGCAGGGTTACGATAGTTAACTAAAACCATATAAAACATTTTCCTTACTTGAAATTACATAAACATTAACTGAAATTCAAATCTTAAAACAATAACATTTCACCTATTTTTATTTCAGCTAGCTTTTTGACTCTACTTGATGTACTAAAGTAACAAAATTTGAATTGATTTATAAATTGTGAAAAATAGTGACAAAAATGACAAAAACACCCAACAAAATTACAACTAACCAAAATTAACATGAAAATGGTATATATTAAAATAAAAACGAATTCATAATTTGATAAACTGTAATAATACCTTATTTAATGACACTTTATAACACTGATACACCCAGCAGCCGGAAAGTTTTGCTTTACTTCTACACCGCTTTGTTTTTAGTGCTACATAATCACATTGTGTTACCTGCTGAAAGAGGTACTCAAAAGCGACAGGATCATCCTGCAGGAGGTCCACTGGGTCTCTGGGAATGAAACAGACTCTGAACAGACACCTGTAGTCATGGGAATCCTTCTTCTGTACCACCTGAAAGAGCAGGAACATGATATTATTACATACTCCAGTCGAGGCTGTAGTCCAAGTAGATATGTTTTAGAATTTATAGTTATACATGGTTATACACAGTAGGTGTAAGAAAGAAGAATTGCATATTTTTTTTATGTGTTACCACTTTAATAGCAAGTTGCAAGCTACTCACAACTGAACTACCATATTTTCCGGAAAATAAGTAACACCTGACTGTCAAAATTGCATCGTTGAGAGAAAAAAACACAGATAAGATGCATCATCTAAATCACATTTTGTTATAACATTCACAAATATCATAAAATAATGGTCTTTTTTAATGTTTCCAAACATTCTACACTATATAAATATATTTTATTTCTCCTCACACTTTGTTTCAGCAGGTTTCAGATGATTAAAAAAACTTGACTTATATTCCAGAAGAATACAGTAGTAAAGACCCTTTAAGTAACTGACATGCTATGCTCTGTTAATTGTTGGAAACGTTTGCTTTTTAACATGTAGCTTGATTTTAAATGTAGCTGAGCTACTGTTTGTACGCAAATAAATATATTCAAGTTAATAGCATTACTATTTCTAGTTGGCTAGTGTGTTACCTTTTGTATGAGCTCCTCCTCGTGCAGCAGCAGAAGCTTGGTGATGTTATATTGCTGTTCTAGCACCAGTGCAAAATGCTCAATACATCGAATGGACAGCTTCTCTTTCAGAGTCAACACGATATCCTGCACACAGAGACAACTTTAATACCACACCGTCTAAACATTAATACCTCACACCACACTCTCACAAAAATAAGGTTAACATCAAACAAAAACTGATGGATTTCCTGCAGTATCGCTGGACAGGACACATAGTACTGAAGTTGACGCTAAAGCTGATGTAGTGTGCAGAAGAATAAAAAAAGAAAACCGCAATCTAAAACCTTGACAGTGGTGGTCTTGTGAAATTTGAAGGCTTTGGTCTGGCCGTTCTCCAGGTACACCTTCAAAACGTTGGGCAGGAAGAGAAGAGAGTTTCCCTGCAAACAGTCAATGAAACAAGGCTTGGGAAAGCAGCATGTCATCATGTTTTGATGAAAACAAATATACCAACAGCAAATGTATTGTCATGCACCGCTGCTCATGGTCATGGCTGGTTAGTACAAAACTATTAATCAGGCTGCGTCATACCCTTTTTGGTCCAAGTGTAATCCTGACCAGGGTTGGTGTGAGAGTTGACTATGTGTGTGGTTTTACCTGAGTGTGTCCGTTGACCACCACCTCCTCTGCAAAGCGCACTTTAATGGGGTTTCTTCTCAGACGGGCTCTCTTCTCAGCTGTTATGAATGAAGACTTAGGATTCTGAAAGCAAAAAAAAAAAAAAAAAAAAAACATTTCTCTAAATTCTGAGCTGGACAATGACACTTCTGCACAACATGGTCTTCTGTAGAGTTGCTTTAAGGATGAAATTTAAGTCATTTCATAATTGAAGGTTTTTTGTTCATCACTGTAATGCTTATTTGAAACAATCTGTATTGTATGAACTGCCATATAAATAATTGTGACTAGAATTGAACTGGTGAAAGAATGAGGAAAGTATAAAACCATTAACAGAACAACCCCCCCCCCCCCAACCATACCACTATCTGACTGAACAATGAACTGAAAGAAAAGTACACACCGCCATATTTCTGAGGATGGTCATGGTTACAGGGTCCTGGCAATCCCTGAGGTCAGAACATAATATATGAAAAAAAAATGACACTACTAAATCATGAGGTCATGCCATCATCATATTTATGAGTGGGGCAAGAAACAAGCAAGCAATATCAACCCAGCAAAGTTATTCTAGCTGTGTTCCTCTAATCTGATCACTTACCTAATCATCTGCTCCGCCTTTTCAGGCGAAAGATCTTCTATGGCTTTATGGTTCACTTTTAGGATTTGATCTCCAGGAAAAAGCTGACCGTCTGCTGGGCCTCCTACAAATAAACACATACAAACACACACACGTGCGTGTAAGCAATAAAATACAACTCTAGTTTCATGCACGCTGAACAGTACCTTCAATGTAAGTCAATGTCTGTTTTATATTCTTAAAGCCAAAGTCTGATCAATGAGAAATAACACACCTCTCACAGACCTGCCAACCTTGGAACAATTTTTTAAATACCATTAATGTGACGGCACATCAGAGTATTTTATTGCAATTTAAAATGCTATTTAGAAAAAAAATAGTAACCAGTACACTTCTGTAAAACGTAAAAAAACATGGAGTATCATATCTCTACAAAACTGTTTTGAGAGAAGTATTACTTTTATTGATTGGCCGTTATTTAGCACTATAAACACATCTGTCTGTTTTATTCATTTTGGTAGAAGCTCCTGATGTTCCAGGAAATCCCTAATATGGACAAAGACATCCAGCTGTTGCTGTAACTGAATAAAAAGAAGAAATAAACGTTTTGAATGATAAAACAAAGACAATAAACACTCGACTGTGACAATGTATTATTTATCTATGTTCTTCAAGCCATCTCGGGTATACACACTCTGATTGGCCAAACTCTTCTTCTTTTGCTGTTGTTTGATTTGACTGCTGCGCATGGACAACGGCGTAATCAGGTTTTTTCCTAGTTTAGAGCGACATATCGTACCAGTGTACTTTCAGGTCAAAATGCATAGGTTGAAAGGTCTGCTCTATAACGTCTAAGTAAAAGTTATAGTGATAAAACTGAGATAAAATTTCTGGATCAGATTTTTTTTTAAATATGTTTTTGAAAGACTAAGTCCCTTATGTTCACCAAGGCTGCAGTGATTTGATCAAAAATACAGCTGTAATATTGTGAAATATTTCAATTTAAAATAACTGTTTTCTTTTTGAACATATTTTAAAGCTGAATTTCAGCATCACTACTCCAGTCTTCAGAGTCCCATGATCCTTCAGGATTCACTCAGAAGTCATTCTAATACGCTGATTTGCTGCTCAAGAAACATGACAGTTATTTTCATTGAATGTGTAAGGGGTTTGTTTAAATCACTAACCCTAACTATAAGTAAAAGTCATAGTTCACAACACAACAGTGTGATTGGGGAAGTTACATTGTTAATTCATTATTCATATCACGTCTGGTGCTTTCTGTTGGTGGAGAGTCTGTTTGTCTCTGCACTGCTCTGTTCTGCCATTTACACTCATTTGTCTTCAAGCCAAACTACACACACACACACACACACACACACACAATCTGCCCTTCTGCCCTGACAACATCCCCTTAGTCCCTGATGGCTCTCTGCCCTGCCAGAACCGACCACCAGATCTCTCTCTCTCCTTCTCCTTTCACATAATTATTTGCTGCAGGGCTGTGAGGTTCTCCCACTGGGCTTTTATCAGCTGTTTCTGCTGCAAAAAGAGAGAAGTCAGCACTGCAGAATGACTGTGTGTGTGTGTGTGTGGAAGAATGCACACACAGTAGCTTTGTTGCTGGATCCAGTGTGCTGCCATGCTGTCTAGTCTTTATACACAGCTGCCTGACTAAAATGTGACTAAAACGGAATCTTACAAGTGACGGATTTAGATTTGGAATTATATACAAAGGCGGGAAACATCCATTCAGTGATTTATCACTTGTGATTCATGGGCAGACTTGCTAGAAGACATTAAAAAAAGATGTCAGCTGAGTCTGTGTATCTAGGGCAATGATGTTGACATGCAATCTCACACTATCTTGCCTGCCATTCTCTGTCTATTTTCTTTTGAAATAGGTTTTATTCATTATTATGTTACTCTCCTAATGTGAAGACATAATAAGCAATTAAAAAAAAACAAAAAAAAAACTTGATTGTCATTGATTCAATAAAAAAGACAGAATTAACTTATAATTTATTCAGATAAAAATGCTATACGGTACTATAATAGTGTACAGGGTTGTGTAAATATGGTAATTGTTTGCTACTAAAAACAGTTCAGGTTTTTTATTTAATCTTGTCTATTGTGACCTTACATCCAAAACAAACTAACTAAAACAGTAGTGGCTTCGGTTAAGGTATTAAACTACATATTTCTGTTAAATATGACATTTTATTTGAGCTTTTGTTAACTGCTGCTCTTTATTTTTTCTTCAGCATTTTGCACAAGAATATAAAGGTAGGGGAGACCAGGGACACACTCAGTTCCTCCAATCAGAAAGAAGCTAGAGCGATGACTGTATCTGCACATGCTCAGTAGGATCCTCTCTCTGCCTGTGAAAAATGAACACAACCATTTCACCTCAGAAGAGACTTTCAACAAAATACAGATTTTGAGATATGCAATTGGCTATTTTTCTTCTGCTGTCTAAAGTTTAGATGACTGCGAATTTAAACTTACATGCATTTTATCTCTAGGTTATTGATTAAAATTAACATGAACTACCTAATATAGATGTGGCTACAGTAGGTAGTATCACAGTTACCCCCGAGCCACATGGCCCAGTGTAAACACCTTGTTTGTCTGTGTTGATAAACTTTTCTGTTAGAAAATATACATATTTAAATGTAAAAACATGCAAAAAACAACGTGTTGCTTTTTAACCTTTTTTTTTTTTTAATACAATGAATAGTATCTCCTCATGATCGCATTGAGTTATTCTGTTAATATGTCTATCTTGTACCATTTCACTAAAGCTATGTTAAAGCTAATTAATGTATTTGAGTAAAATGTATATAAATGATTGAAATCTAGTTACCACTGATCTTAGGAGACCACTGAAGGATCAATAGGCGATGAAGACTGGAGTAACGATGCTGAAAATTCAGCTCTGGATCACATGAATAAATTACATTTGAAAATATATTCACATAGAAAACAATTATTTTAATCTGTACTAATAAATATTACAATATCACTGTTTTTACTGTATTTTTGATCAAATAAATGTAGCTTTAATGAACATGAGAGGATGAGGAACAGAATCTCAGAGTTGCAGTAATTTTAGCATGAACTCAGCATAACAAATATCAAAATACATAGCAGACGCTAATATTGCATGAATACTCCCCCTTTAATTAGATGGAAGTATTTCTATTTTTCAGAATTTGAGAAACATGTCTTTGGCTGTACGCCATCTTTTATCACAGCACTGACTGCAGTGCATTCTGGGATTGACCTCTGCCAAGGATACATGCAATATATATTGCTTTACAATATAGCCAAAAAAGAACCTTTGAAACAACAGTAGTGCGATTATATTGTCTTAAGCACTATTCGGACGGGACTAGTTTTCTAAACTACGTTTGAGTTTCGATTCTTACCACCTGACGTCTGTGATTTCCATGTACCAATTCGGACGGGACTAGTATCTCCGTGTTTATTACAGAGGTGGGAGGGTCTGATTTGTGCATCTGGGCGTCACAGAGATCACGCGCTCTGTATGCGTGCATTGCATTCATTCAGAATGATTGCCTTAGTATTATTACACAATAAATACTAAATGGCTAGTATAGCAAAACCATGTTAATGTGTGGTTCCTTTAGTTTAACGTGTTTTCCTTTTTTTATTAAATGTAATTAAAACATTATGTAACTGAGTACATAAATGAACGTGAGTAATCTTACCTGATGCTGATATTGCAATAGCCGGTATTAACAGTTTACGCGATCTTGCTCTTGATTTTATTATTTGTATTATTTTTTTTATTAATATATATTTGCCGCTAAGCAAATATATCAAACATCAGCCCGGTAGAGCATCTACGGTAATTCACGTTGGCCAAAACACACAAGGAAACGCGTTGTGAAATCAAATATCACCGGCAATCACAGACATTCGCGTTCGGACGGGATTAGTTTTCTCAGAGGATCACTGAGTTTGCTGAAAAACAGTAGGTAATTTGCTCTGGAATTATCACAGAGGTTGTGTGAGAAAAACACAGACGTGGCAGATTCGGACGGGATTAAAATCACCGAGTACATCTGTGAAACGCAGATTTCTCTAACGTCCCCCTGTAAAACTAGTCCCGTCCGAATAGGGCTTTAGTTAGGTTTTTCTTCATAGTTTTATGTGTTGGTTCTATGTGTGTGAGATAATGTCAGTAACCTTCAATTCAAAATGAGAATAAATATAATCATCCAGTGTCAGTGTGAGTTTGTGTATGAGAAATGGTTAGGTTCAGCTAGAAATATTTTGTTTGTTAAAAATTATGACATTTACTCTTTTGGACCATGTGAGTAAATGATGACAGAATTGTCATTTTTGGTTGGGTGAACTATAACTTACTAACTTATTTTCTTAATTTTATTATTATTACAATGCAAATATGAAATTATTAATTTAATGAAATGATATTCTAAATAATAAACTGCCAGTAGGTGGTGGTAAATGTCTTAATGATTAAGCCATCGATTCATTTATTCGTTTGATTCGTTCAAATGGCGGATTCATTCAGGAGTGAAGTAAATGGTTCTTTATGAATGTTTTATGAATCATTGACTCATAAAGCAGACGACTCCTTGTGCTTCTGAATCACTCTAGCAGTACTTTTATGTCATACACCGATCGGTCTGTGCAGCGCTGCTTCAAAGCCAACGCGACTATGACCAATGGTTCAACGCACCTATATATATATATATATATATATATATATAAAGAAAGAAAAAGCACATAAGCATCTCAAGGCACAATATCACAATATCAAATTGTTATAGAATTAAGAAAGTGAAGAAAGAAGAAAAAATAAATAAATGGGAGAGATATTTTTTGTGAAGGAGCTTTTGCACCTGCATCATAATGAATTAAATATATGAGAGAGGAGCAGGTGGCCACCTCACACACACCAGCTCAAGTGTCACATCCTTTCTCACAGTTTCACCATCTCTGTCAAAGCAGCACAGAGGGTGAAAATTCAGTCTGACTTTCAGTGGAAGAGCTTATAAATGAGGGTCTTTTTCTCAGGATAAACAACTGAGAAGCAGGACAGAGCTTTTTAGAAGTCTCCATTTAATCTTATTGATGTCTCAGAGAAACATAAGTGATCTTAACAGGACCATGTGTGGTGTTTCTTTCCTCCGGGGTACATTTTCTCACGCACAGTCAGGACAGTATCCAAACCTGGCTTCGCTTAGATCATAATCTGTGTTTAAAAACAACCTGCTGTAGCGCTTCCCATAAGCCGAACTCCACGTGAAGTGTGTGTGTGTGTGTGTGTGTGTGTACCTGGAGTGACGTCCCTGACCAGCAGGGGGTGCTGTGATGAGAGACTGAATCCATGGGAGTCCAGGACAGCGTCTCTGATCACCTCCACCGTTACCTTCACAGGGAAGTTCTGCTGGCCCGAATCCCCAGAGCGTGACCTCCTGCCTCCTAGAATACGCTCCCTTTGAGAGACGGATAAAAACACTCAGGCTGTGTTCAAAATCAAATACGAGTGTACTGATTGATCTATTAGTGTACGACACTATAAACTGCCTACAATTTAGAAATTTTAATAACATGCATGTTTGTATTATTTTTAAAACCAAATTTATAAAACATATATAAACATTGCTGTTCAAACGTTTGAGATCAATGAGATACATTTAATTAATATAAAATACACTAAAATCAGTAATATTGTGGAATATTACTGCAATTTAAAATAGCTATTTTTCTATTTGAATATATTGTAAAATGAAATGTATTCCTGTGATGAAAAGCTGAATATTCAACATCATTCTTCCAGTCTTCAGCATCACATGATCCTTTAGACATTATTCTTATATGTTATTTGATGATGAAGAAACATTTCTTATTATCAATGTTGAAAACATATTTTTGTAGTAATAATGATATATTTTTTCTTTCTTCTATATCATTTATTTGAAAACATTATTTTGTGACATCATTTTCTTTACTGTCCCTTTTGATCTAGTTAATGCATGCTTGCTGAATATTAGTATTAAAAACTTAAGCACAAACTGTTGAACAGCAGTGTACATTTTAAAATATTTGTATTTTTAATCAGTCAAAAATCCTTTACCTAATTTAGAGTTCCTGTTTTGACCATGTTTGAGCAAAGTAAATACGTTTTAGTCCAATGTGATAACATTAACTAGCATTTTCTCTAATTCCTAAAATTAATAACTACAGTATTAAACTACTGAGACTTTTATTCCAAAATATCATAATCCAATCAGTGAAAGACCACATGAAATGACGTCACTATATACCGACAGACTCTAAAACGTCTGATGAACGTGTGGTTGCATGGATGGAGATACCAGCGGATGGAAGACGAATGAAGCCCACAGCAGATGGAAGTTTGAGAAGATCTACTATCTTCTATAAAAATATTAATTAAGTGAAGTATTATCTGAAGAAAAAGAGCCCACAGCGAAATCTCTATAACTACCACTCTCAACAAACACTGAATCTCGTCAGCTTCACAAAGCTGGAATTTATGGTAGGGCCGTCTGGAAACCAAGGCCAATAACTCATACAGGAACCATAAAACCTGTGACCCTAATTAATGGAAAATAGTACTATGATCTGATTAGTGTTCTTTGCCTATATCTGGATGCCAAAAGATGGCTTCACCCCACACAGTCTGTTACACACATGGCAGATCTGACTGGTTTGGTGGTTGCTCTGTGTGCCGTCCACAGTCCATGCGACATCGCATCATCAAAGTGTGCACTACATCAAAAGATGACTACAAAGGCTAAGAGCACCAATTGGGACAGAGCCTAAGTCAACCGTCTTCCATGGCTACATCTAAACATCATTAGAACTGCCTGTGATGTTCTGGAGCTCCAAATATGAAGGCCGTTTCACATTTATAGGCTTTTCTCTCCTACAAACGCCTTCAAGAAACGCTTTTCTGCTCTGATTATAATATTATATGTCAGTGTGTGTGTGTGTGAGGTTAGTCCACCTGCTGAGAGAGTCTCGAGAGCGGCGCAGCCATTTCCCCACCACCTGCTCCACCCGGCCGACCCTGCCTGGAGATCGACTTCTGCTTCTTTCTCGCTCCTCCATCTAACTGAGAGATAGAAAGACAAAGTGATGAGTGAAGAGAAAATAAGGATCATACAGTGTAAAACACTTTTACTTTAACATCAATATCAGAATTGACCATATTTTCACTTTGAGACCCATGAAGTTTTGTGGCATGTTGTCCATGTTAGTTGGCTTTTAGGTCATTATTTTACTGTACACACTACCCTTCAAAAGTTTGGGGTTGATACGGTTTTTTTTTTTTTTTATATAATTTTTTTTATGCTCAACAAGGCTGCTTTTATTTGATTAATATATGGTAACATAAGTAAAACTGTAAAATATTATTACTATTTTAATGAATAGGTTTCTGTTGTAATATATTTTAAAATTTAATTTATTCCTATGATTAAAGCTGAATTTTCAGCATCATTACTCCAGTCTTCAGCGTCCTTCAGAAATCATTCAGAAATCAATCAAAAGAAGCATTTATTTTATTGTATTGTTCTTTTGGAACAATACCATTTTCTTTACTGTCACTTTTGTCTTTGCTTAATTGTTTTTTTATCTTACTGAGCCCAAACATTTGAACCCCAGTGTATGCGTTTTAAACTTGTTTAAAATTGCAGTCCTGTTGCAACTTCCCATTTCAAAAGAAAATCAACACAGGAAAAAAAAAACCTCAATGATTTCACAGAGCAAACAAGAAATGACATTCACAATCCATTTCACATTGTTAATGAGTCAAATCCATTTACTTTAATTACAGATGTATTTCAGATGCAGCTTATTTCATATTCTCATCTCAACACTCTCTCTGTCCTGTCTGTGTGCTGGGTTTTATGTATGCTAATAGCAGCGGCACAGTCATGAGGTGACACCAGGCCTGCCATTTAGAGGACAATTTACGTCACAACAGACAAGATATCACATGCATAATAACATCAGCCATCTACAGATGATAGAACTGCACACTGCGCCTATGCAACACACACACATTCAGTCCATCTAATTACCTGAACGACTTCTCTCGCTCCTCTGGACATCTGCTGCTACAAACACACATGCATCTCTCTCTTTCAGCCTCACACTGTTGTAAGTGTGTGTTATCTCTGCAGTCAGACACAAGGGAGCTCTTACACACTCACTCAATCACTCACAGACCACAACTGCTCTATACTGCACTGTGTGTGTGTGTGTGCGTGCTTACAAACATATTCTGACTGATCAATAGGCACAGTTTTCTTCTTCTGTGTTTCGTCAGGCTCAGAATAATCTGCTTGATTATGCACTGATTTACTGGTTGCACTGCATGCTGGAGAGGGTCAATTGACCTTTTACCTTTGCTCTATGAGTCAACCATTGCATATGGATTCAGTCTAAACCTGATGTCTATGAAGTTTTGGGACTATATATACAAGTGCATCTAAATAAATTAGAATGTTGTGGAGAAGTTAATTTTAGTAATTCAACAAATTGTGAAACTTGTGTATTAAAAAAATTAAATGCACACAGACTGAAGTAGTTTAAGTCTTTAGTCCTTTTAATTGTAAAGATTTTGGCTCACATTTAACAACAACCCACTAGGGCTCTCAACGAATATTCTAAATTCGAATATGTATTTGAATAGTAAAAAAAAAAAAAAACAAGTTCGAAGGTGAAAATTAATATTCAAATAAAAAAAAATGTGTAAAAAAAGGCCCGCGGCAGTAGAGGTGTGGTTGTCTGCTTTGCGAGTGGGTGCGCTGGCGCGCCTGGGTTCAGGAACAGGTCACAGGAGTTGCACCGTCTGGCACAGCATCACTGCTGAAAGTTGACGCGTCTTCATGGAAGATGCCAGCAAGTGCAGAGCCCAACTCGACCGTAGCAGAGAAAATGAGGTAAAATTGTTGACCCGCGAGAAAAAGTTGTATGCAAGCTATTTAAGATACAGTTAGCATACCGCATTCGACCACTAGCAACATGAGGTCACATCTCAAAAATGTGCACCCAAATGAGCATGGCATAATGTGTGGAACTCCAGCTAAACAGTCACGTCTTGACACTTAACGTTACTTTGCATCGCCCGCCACAAGCTCTTTGTCTGCAACACGACAAGAGGCCATAACGGATAAAATAATTTCGTTCATTTGTAAGGACATGAGACCAATCAGTATCGCGGATGGGGCAGGCTTCGGGGAGTTCTGTCAAGCAATGGATCTGAGGTTTGATTATTTATCGTTTCATGTCAAGGAAAAGTTCCATGTTTACCACAGCTCAGCTTGCTCGGAGCATTCAATGTCAGTTCTATATGCTGTTAAACTTCAATTAATATTAATAATATTTGTTTCAATCACTGAATGAAGCCTGCTATATTTGGGACAACAGTTGCGACCTTAAATTGCTTGCACAAAAATTTGTTTGTTCATTTAAACCATTATGTGCAGAGAACGTGAGGGTGAGAGAGAGTGAGGTCTGCAGTCTTGGCCATTAGTTATTTCCTTGTTTTTGTGTAGATAATACATTGTCATATATGTTTAAACTTAAATAGACTATCTATACAAGTAGTTATGTCTCTTTGTATTATTTTGGCCTGTTATTGACGTAATGTGCGTCATTGACAACATGCGCAACCAGATGTTCGAATAGTTTGAATATTTGTGTATTTTTTAGAGGGAATATTCAAACGTCATTTTTAAACAATTTTGACAGCCCTACAACCCACCAATTCATTATCTCAACAAATTAGAATACTTCACAAGACCAGTAGGGGTGCACCGATCAAGATCGGCCGATCAAATGTGCATCTCGTCAGTAAAGCCGGTTCTCTAATCAGTGGTAAATTCCATCAGGTGTGTGATTTCACATAGAGCAGCTGTTACTACACAGAGCCGTTGTTAACTGACTAGCTGTGCAAATCCACGTTCATTATCAGTGTTTATTTGCGCAGCTAGTCAGTTAACAACGGGTCTGTGTAGTAACAAATGCTCTAATAAATCGGAATTTACCGCAAGATTTACTTCAAACATACAGTTTTATCATTACCAGAGAAAAATGACCGTAGAAGAAAACAATTAGCGAAAATAGGTGTGTTTCTTTATGGATTGTGTTGATGTAAAGTAAAACATTTAAAAATAATTTTAATTTGTCCATTAATAAAATTAATTGGAATAAGACTGCAATCAAATCAAATGTAATTGTAAAACTTAAAAAAAACTTAAATAATTTTAAGTACTAATATATTAAATACTAATATATATATTACATAATAAAAACAACAGTAGCAAATAACAAAATTACTAGAACTACAACTTAATTGTTAAATATTAAATTGAACTATTAAGTAAAAACTATAGCAGTTCATAAAAAAAAGCTAGAAGGGTTTATATTCACATTGTTACATCTTCACAAACAGACAGAAACGAAATAGGTAGAGACAAGTATGTGTAAGCGTGTCTTACTTCAAAGCTGCTGAAGCAGGGAAAGGAGGAGCTCATTCATATGACTGACAAAAGAGCAGATCAGACCCGTTCAGATCAGTTTTATGTTTGGTCTGCGTTACAGAACAGTGATCATAAACCAGCGTTTCTGGCCTTTGAATTCAGATGGCTGTGACTGACACATGGCACTGCCTGAATACTGGAATTAAATAGATGAAATCATAATTTCCAATTCACTCTCTTTGAAAATTTCCCTGGTTTTTGGTATGCATAATTCACATTACTCTAAACAAAAAAAAAACTTTTTAGTTTCTAATATTCTGGGGCATTTTTAGTGGGTTGTTATGCAGTTGCTAGGTTGCTCTGGTTGATTTGTTGTGCCCTAGGTTAAAACTATGATCACTTAGTAAAGTAGCAGCACACCTTTCCTCACACATGACTTCAGGAATACATCTTGAGCAGAAATGCTGCGGTATGAGTTCCACACATAAGTTTAATGGTTAGGATAAAAGGACGTATATGAGCAACAAAAACAGTGAAGCTCCACTCATAATATCACAGCCTAACATCCAAGATCTGTTGGATAAAATTAAATTCTGACCTACATTACTTCATACTAAATATTCAAATCAATATTCATGCTGAATATTCAAATGCTGCTGCATGCCGTCTGTGAATTGAAAATGCATGTAAACCCAGTTTAGATGATCTCTTGACCCCCAAGGCTCCTGGAGCGCAGCTAGATTAGTGGCTCTCATGGTACTGTGACAAACATGATTAAACCAGTGTGCAATCAGAGCGCTGAACATGTGCGTGCGTGAGGTATTACTGGATTAGTACACCCACCTAGTAAGGGTGTCATTTAGTCACTTATACTGATCCGAATCTGCAGATCTGAATCGGGCAGCTGCACTGTGCTTATGCATTAAGTAGGAGATGCTATTGATATTTCATAGCTGCACAGTAAAAAGTAAAAGTTAACTGGATGAATGTAAAGTGACTGCAGATAATAAAACAGTAGGGTATGGTTTTGAGAATTTATGCACTGTATATGGGACACCCGTGTGTGTGTGTGTGTGTGTGTTGACTGAGGTAAGAGCCTGAGTGCAGTCATGAAAACGTCTGCAGTGACAGTTTCAACTTGTGTTCATCCATAAAATCAATGGGCCTCTTCTATTTCCACCTGCATTTCTGCATCTTCTGCAAGACTCAAATCAAACAGCAATCTAACACAGCTCTCGATTTCGAAGTCAATAGTAACCTCTACACTTGTGTATTGATTTTTTTTTAAAGTCCTTCTGCAACAGGTTTTTCTTAAAGCACATACACACTGAAGAAAGCTCTCAAAGCAAAAAGCTTACCAAGTTGGCTAGGCTCATGGAATTGAATTTATTAAATGATATAATTAAGTTTTGTTTTAGCCACTTAGTTCCAGTGTGTTGACTGTCTTCTGTACTAGATGTAGTAAAAACAAGTTCAGTTTACATGAAGAAATGTTGAAAATCAATTGCACAAGTCTCCATTGCTTAAAATGAAAAATTAAATCCATTTGGATACCAATAGTACTAAGGATGTTTGCAGTACAAACTATATGTTAACAATGTACTGTAATCTTATTAATATTAAGTAACATTCTAAATTAGCTAAAACTGACATCTTTAACTCGATACTTGATTCGTTTATTCAGAAAGAGTCTGCCTTATTTAATTTATATAATTACTTACTTTAACTTAGTTTCCCTTCAGGTTTGATTAGTAAAATAAGGCAATAGTAAACTGAATTTATTCACCTTTTTTCCACAGTAATAAACAGGAAAATAATTTAGAAAAACTCATCAGTTATGAAACAACTTCCATTTGAGATATAAAGCAGCTCTACATAAGACAACAGTGTCATTATTTGGCTCAGTTTAGTTAAGTGTTGTTAAAAATAGTTTAATGTTGAGCATAACTGGAAAATGCAGGTTCACTATTGAAAATAGTTCCAGGCCTGGAAAACATATTCAGATTTATACATGGCTGTACAGAAACACAGAACTTGTGTCCATGTGTTTAAAACGTCTTTCCAAAGTTAATAATCCCACATTATTTCACACACATAGCTTGTTAAGATCTAGTTTACATGCCACAAAAAGCAGTATCCGGCAGACAATGCAGATTCAGAAACCGTTTGAAACTGGTAGTTTCAACACGTTCTTGCCACTTTTGTGTTAATATATGCATCAGCAAACAGTCTTTGAGTTGTTCATCTCAAGCTGAAACTAGACAGTTCTTGGCCAAAATAAGATGCAGTGTGGACCAGACCTTATGCTGATAGAAGTCAGGCTCTGTGAGATTACTTCCAGCCTCAGTATTTCATTCAGTTCCTTTGAGAGCATCTGTAATGACACTGCAGCCTCCAGCGGTACAGTATAAGTGCTCAGATTTAGACACTCACACTCAGCTAAGTGATTTCTGTCGTTTTCTGACAATCTCACTCCACTAATACTGCACAATTAAGTCCAAATCATTGGCTGCAATCATTCTGTCTCACTCAAACTCAACTAATAATTCCTTAAAGGGTTAGTTCATCCAAAAATAAAAATTATGTCATTAATGACTCACCCTTGTGTCGTTTCAAACCAGTAAGACCAGTAAAAAGGTAATAAAACATCTTCAAATTAGTCCATGTGACATCAGAGGGTCAGTTAGAATTTGTTGAAGCATCCAAAATACATTTGGTCCAAAAATAACAAAAATTACGACTTTATTCAGCATTGTCATCTCTTCCGTGTCTGTTGTGAGCGAGTTCACGACATGAGGGTGAGTCATTATTATCATGAGGGTGACATAATTTAGATTTTTGGATGAACTAACCCTTTAATGCAGTCTTTAGGACTCATGCTCTAATAACTTCCCACTACTGCATACTACTAATGTGTACTGTATATACCGTATTTTCCGGACTATAAGTCGCACTTTTTTTCATAGTTTGGCTGGTCCTGCGACTTATAGTCAGGTGCGACTTATTTATCAAAATTAATTTGACATGAACCGAGAGAAATTAACCAAGAGAAATGAACCAATAGAAAACATTACCGTCTGCAGCCGCGAGAGGGCGCTCTCTCGCGGCTGGAGACAGTAATGTTTTCTCTTGTTTCTTGGGTCTAAATAAATGCGACTTATAGTCCAGTGCGACTTATGTATGTTTTTTTCCTCATCATGACGTATTTTTGGACTGATGCGACTTATACTCAGGTGCGACTTATACTCCGAAAAATACGTTAATGGTTTTACATTCATGTACGGGTTGTTTACTGACATATAGGGCCAGTTGTCTTGCTATTTTGTTACACGCTGGACCATGGTTCAGGAAGGTCAATATTTAATTCTCTTACACTTGGCCTATAATGAAGAGAATGACAATAAACCTAACTTGACTTTTAAACAGTCTGGCCCCATGACTGCAGTTTCAGCAGCATCTGTTTCCAGGTTTCTGTATGATCTCTTTGCTTTAATATATCACCAGGGCCAAAGATGTCTCTTTTCAGACAAAAGCGATGACCGTTGGGCACAATAGAAAGCTGCTGAAAGAAGCCTACATTCATCTTTTGATCCATTAAAGTAATATTCCAGGTACAATATAATTTAAGATCTATTGCTAGCATTGATGACAGAAAATCATCCATCAAAAACCTACAGTTTACAGTAATACATTTAGAGATTTTAGGGTTCTGGCTCCTTAATGATTTGTTAAAGATTATTTGAGGAAGAATAAACAGCATCCTCATGAGCCTAATTCCAAATCATTTCAACCAAACAATACCAACAAATTAAATGTAAACTGCATAAAAAAACAACAACAACAAAAAAAAAAAACTTATTTTCAGGTGCCCTTTATGGAGGCAAAAATGTCAAAAACAATGTTTTTTAAAACTCTCAATCAACTTCTTCGCAAAAAATTATTCACTTTTTCAGAGAGGCAAAATAGCTATTTTAGAAGCAATTAAATATTCTTTATACACAAGTATTAAAATTCATAACATTAATAAAAAATGAACCTACATTATAAAAATTACCAGAGATAGTTATTGTTATGGTTTTTGTTCTTGGTGTCCATAAACCTTTAGCCTTGTTATTCCTCTCTAATGTAGCTTCTTTCGCTGGACAGAAGAGATATGCATGAACGATGCTAAATCAAAGTTTTAGAATGACTGTAGTGCTGTCAATCAAAGCACTTGGCACATTGTGATGCTCACAATAAGCAACATCTTACTGTTACCCATCTATAATCAGAGCTATAAGTCATTCTAACAGCTAGCTACTAGGCATACAGCCACAGATTCTCCACCGCTTCTGACCATGTGGTCCAGATCGCACCGGGAAGCTGTTCTCAGCTCTAAAACCACCTCAAAGCATCTATTAATGCAGCCTACAGTAACTCTGCACCCTCCCTCCCTCCCTCCCATGTCTGTCACAACCCCCATCTCCTCCTGAACTAAAGCAGACGCTTATAATAAACACCATGCACGCTGTTGAAGAAGACTGCTTGATGTGTTGCTCATACTTTCTCTCCATTCTGTTCAGGATCCATTACTGAAAGAATCATTTTTAATATGTAACCATAACCTGTATGCTCAGTCACTAGATCAAATGTTCGAGACTCTTTACCAATGAAGGAATGACTCTAGAGATGTTAATCTGCTAGAAGACACTCTCGGTTAGTATTTATTATGCTTGCTTGAGTGCTTCACATCGCTGGTTGAATGCACTGGTCGTCAGCAGTCATGCAATGTGACTGTGACCCACTGCACTGAGAAGCTGACTTAAATTCAAGTTGAACCAACTTTGCTTTTTTTCAATAGTAAAATGATTTCTCCTATCACATCCAATGTTATTTTAGTGTTATTTATATACTATTACATTATTTATTCATATCAAATTTGATTATTTATATTTTTAGCTTTTATCTTAATTTTAATTTTGTTTTGTGCATGTCCTTTATATAATATTTCTATTTAGATCATTTATTTATTTTATTTTAGGAATTTAACCAACTCATTTATTTTAGTCAGATTAATTTCATTTCAACTTTATTTCAATTACTGAAAATGTATTTAATTATGTATTTATTTTACCCCAGTTTTAACACTACTAACTAACACTAACTACTTTTATGGTGCATTTTATGTCCTTTTAGGATGAAAAGTGACCGCTTGCTTGCTTTCAGTGAATGGAAAAGAGAATATAAACGTCATGAGCAAATGATACCAAAATTTTCCATTTTTGGATGAACTAGCCTATTCCTTTAACATTAACCACCTGTTTTCACACTGCAGGGAAAAATCGAACATGTACGGGTTTCATTCATTCAAATTCAAAATCAAAATCACAAACAGCACGAATCCCTGAGGGAATGAGCGCTCAGCATCTTCAGAAAGATAAATCCCTGAGTGTTTCTAATTCAAATTATGCTTTCTGTCACAAGTGGATGCATCCATTTGTTACACCTGCATCTATTATACATCTTTTCAGCAGAATAGCTTAATGAACCGTAGCTCACCTGGGTTTAGCTTGTGTCCTAACAGCTCCAGAATGCAGAAATCTCAGCATGTGATTGGCTGTCACATCTCTCTTGTGCGGACTGGTTGAGAGGTGGCGGAGACGGGCCCTCACAACCATCAGGACCAATGAGGACTGATCTGCTAGAAATAAAAGCATAATATAAAAAGACTCTGAAATATGTATGGTACGACATCATGTAGATTACTGATTGTATTTGATCACTGTACATGTTCATAAACCCATTCACACTCACAATGAAAATGCATTACGCCAATGATTTTAATGCACTTTTTAAATGGCCAAATGTGTTTCCTAAGAATTGTTTTCAGATTAGTTTGGCTAATTGTTTGTTTTTTTTACCCTATTTTACTTTTTGAAGCCATTTCAGAGCAAACACTTTTCACAATTTTTGTTACAAGCATCTTTGATTAAAAAGTGGTGTAAGACATTTCTAAGAATCAGTTCAAACTTTTCAATTCAATGAATCAACCCTGAATGAACAATCAATTTGCAGCATCGCTCAAAAATGTCAATGGATGTTTCCATGTGGCATTTTTCATATGTTAAAATGTTTTAGTTACAATATATGCAATGATGATTATTACAGTAATATTGGTACATTTCAATAAAAATGGTTCAGTGGTATTCTTCATGTTGTCATTTTAGTGAAAATCAGTGTAGGAAACATAATCATGGTGACTGTTTGGATTTAATTATAGCTTTTGATATGAAACACACACACACACACACACACACACACACACACCTTTTTTCCAGTATAATTTCAGTGCAAATACATAAATATTGTGACAAAAGGCTGAAAAACATTAAGATATTAAAGTCTTAATTGACAGAGCCATATCTTCTATATCATCTGAAATTCAAAAGACAGACTTTTTGTCTCTGTGTGTAACTGTACACCTGGCCTGCATCAGAATCAGCAAATAAATCTGAATTTCTACACTAATCCTGATAGATGAATCTATTTCCTGTGTTCAGCCTCGAGTGCAATGCTTGCCCATCGACTGCGCTTTATTAACATTTCAGAGTGTGTAGTTCTGAGACTTTCACTCCAGTGCACATGAAATCATGCGATGAGAGCCATCCTCAGGCTGTGTCTCACTGCGTTTGTGTCACATACATCTGAGGCTCTTTAGGCCTCAAAGCATCTGCAGGGCTTGTGATGTCAGCAAACATACATCTTGACCCCCTGGATGTGATTTCAATTTCCCAGTGTCCCTTTTCCCAGTGCAGCCCTTGTGGAACTGAGGTCCAGCCGTTCAATGCTTGCTCTCTTTAGCACGCCGTACTGACGAATATCTAGCTCCTGCCGACTGCAAGACTCATGAATAATGAATTCCAATAATGCAGCTACTGCACTTGAGCAAGACTGCTGCGGTTCATGTGCTTCACAGCCAATACGAGAGGAAGGTGCGATAAAGACAAATGACTACATTTAATAATATGAAGACATTTTCTTTTTTGGAATAATAAATCATTAACATGAAGACCAGAACCAATCTTGATTTCATATTGACCGGATGCTTCTATGAAACATAAATGAGACTTTCTGCGGTTTTCTTCTGGATGGACGTAAGCATAGGCAAAGAAAGAGGAAACAAACAGACATAAGAAGCAAGAGATAAAATAATGAAAAAGGTGTGAAAACTAGAGAACATAAACAGAAGGACTACAAAAAACAGTTAAGCGGGGCGGCGCAGCACCTTGCCGCAATACAGCAGAATTACTGCTCAGCAACAAATTTGTCAAGAAGCAGTCAATGAGGAACGGCCAAATAAACAGGCCAGGCATGAGTCTGACCTGTGCTGCTCCGTGTTGCAACAGTCTGGCATTCCAAAAATACGCTATTTTACGCCTATTGAACAGCGTGACACTGTCATTTCCAACCCCCTACAGAAACAGCATCTCTTTGCCCTCCGAAAATAAACTGGTGGAAATGTGGAAACCGTATCAGTGTCTTCGTGATCGTTGGACTGCACAGACACAATCAGTCCCCGGGGAATCAATAGAGATCGTGTCTGCGAAACGGAGAGTTTGTCTCCTATCCTATCTGACTGGGACAGAAATGGATGTTTGCTTGTGACTCTGACATTTACAGCTCTCATTAAACTGCTAAAGAAGTCGAAGGAAAAGGTCTACAAACGTCAAGACCCAGAAACGAACATGAACAAAATGAGGTGCTGCCTTTTCACACACAAAACCAAACCGCATTACAATTTGGCATGCGTTTTGTCCTGCACAGATTGTTTTGGGGATATGAATGATACTTAAAGTTGTGTGGCTATTTGACTATGCAACAGAGCGCTGCAGTGTTGATGTCCTGTATTTTTGTGTGCCAACCCCTGTGTTGGCATCATCCTGGATCCCTTGACAAAAACCCCATTGCATTTTTCCATTGGCTTCTGGGAAATGCATAAATACAAAGCTTTTTTCGAGTGGTCTATAAAATGCATTATCCCTCCAGCTCTCTATTGGATTTTTTTAACTTTAATTGTATTTTGACTGATTATGGGAAAAACACACAGAATTCATGAAAGAGTACTGCATTAGAAACTACCTGGCAACCCCTGAGCAACCACAACAAAAACCAACGCATGTCGCAACTGCATAAAACTGCATCAGAATGCCGAACACTGTCCATGTAGGCACTCTTTCATTGCATTTGTCCTCATTTTCACCCTTCTTTCCCTCAGCTGACACAGTCCCGTCTCTCCCCTCCCCCAACCATCTCGCTCTCTTTCAGCAGGATTGAGGGATTGCACGGAATCAGGAAGATGATTCTGTGGGCTCTGCCACTGAATGTTCAAATCCAGTTTGAACTGAGAGCAAGGAACGTAAAAGACAAGACAACACTGTGGCCAAGATGGGCCACAGCAGCTAGCAATGGGAGGGACTTAGCAAGAGCTAAACTTGTGTCTGCAAATATTATTGCTATTTTGTCTGGGTTTAGTATTACAGTATTCAATGAAAATGTAAATTATTTTTTAATTTACTTAGCCTCTTTCTTGTTTGCTGGGGAAAAAAATAGGACGAGAAATTGTGAAGAATGTCAAACCTCTCTTTATCACACAAAAGAACCTGGATGGCATTTCAATATTTAATCACAGGTGAATTCTTTCATAATATATAAAACAGCAGTTCAGAGATTCTTAAAAAAAAAAACAACAACTAATATTTCCTCATTATTTAGACATATTTAGAAAAATAATTTGTGATGGACACAATACTTCACTGCTTTTCAATAGTAGGTTTGCATGAGCAGTTCTAAACAGTGAGAGACTCAAAGAAAGAAGCTATTAACCATATGCCCTCCAGGTCTAAATGCCACTGAATTTTAGAGATTCCAGAGATTTCTAACATTTCACATTGCACAAATGCAGATTAAATGTAATGCATCTTGTTATCGGCTGCATCACATTCTTGAAAAACGCAACTATGTGGCATATGCTCTTAAAACGAGGGGTTCAACCCTGCTTGGTACTGCACCAATTGAGGACTTAAGAAATGCATCAGACGTGTTGTGATTCACAGCTTCAGTCTGTAAACTAGGTCAGATTTGTTTCATCCTATACCTATTAACTAACAGCCAAATAAATGGTCCTAGAATAATGCTGTTTCCTTTGCTTTGTCTGTGCCAGTCAGCAGTTTGTTGTCTGTTGAAAATGATTCCACATGTCCTCTTCAGCACTAATTAAATCGCTCTTCTCTTCCTGATTCTGCCTGTCAGAGCTGTCCATTAGCATATTAAAAGAAAGAACCTTTTGTGTAACCTCTCAATTCAATTCCATTGGCGACAGCGGCCGAGGGCTTTCAGTTCCCAGCATGCTGGTAAATCTAGCCACCATTTGGAGATTAATATTCAGCATTTGCACTTATTAATGACTTGCATCTGGAAATTAGAGAATGTAGAAATTTCCGTAGGTCCATGACAAGTTGGGACTGAAATCCTTGATTATTTCAAAAATATTCTCTAAAAAAAGGCTGATTTGAGTTTAAAAAAAACATGATTTTTAAACTCACACTGTAAGTACATCTACAAAAAGTGATTCAGATTAGCTGTTCGGTTAAACAAGTGGTTAATTTAGACACAAAATATGTAGACAAGAGAAGACCAGAGGCCATGAAAGAGGCTAATCATAGGTATAAGAAACCTATGCATGTTTGCATGTGTGTGTGTTATGAAGTCAGGTTGAATTTGGGTTACATGAGCTGCCTGTATTTCCTGATGTGTAAGTACAGCAGGCCGTTTCTCTGCACTGGAACTACATCATATGTTCTCCATTCATCATTGAGTCATCAGCTGAGCCCGAAGCCGCACAAAATGCTGAGAATACACACGTACACACACACACACATACACAGAGCAGGGGATTTCCCTAATTCAAAGACACGTGAACACACACATTTCCCACAGTGCTAATTCTTGATGTGATATCTGAGACAATATCTTATAATAAAATACCAAAGTCAGGTTCAGGAAGCAAAAATCCCAAATCAGTTTGCATAACATAACATAAAACTTTCAAAAGGAACCTGCTATGAGCTCTCGAGGACAAACAGTGGTATTGAAATTTTTTTTTTTTTTAAATATTTGATTTCTTTGAATTATTGCTTCAAAAGGTATTTCACCTGTCTTTTTATCTTTGATTTTACAATACCTTGAAAAAAAATCAAATCAAAGGTTGTTATACTGTAATTTGTACTGTATATCAGTACAGCTGGTTAATAATAATAATAATAATAATATTTAATTTTTGTTCATTTTAAAGAGGCCAAAGAATTAGGAAAATATTTGAAAGGGAAAAGGTAAAAAATGTACAGTAAAACAAAAACAAAACAAAAATAAACATAAAAGCTGTATTATTCTGTTGTATTACTAGCCATAAAACATCACCAGATTGCTCTTAAGATAAATGTATAATATCATTTGATTGACTCTTTATTTTCATATTAAATAGATACAATACATAGATTTAAATAATGGCAATACAATTCACCACCCCTCAAACCATGTGACCACAACATACTTCATATAGAGTAAAATACTGATTTTAAATATAATTTAAATTCACATTATTAATAAAATGTATGTTTAATAAAGATTTACAGTTGTGTCCCTACACTTTGTTACACTTTTTATAAGAAAGCTTGCTGTTCAATCCCAGTAAAATAAAACCGTAATAAAATAAATATAAAGTTTAAAAGATTAATCTAAATAATTTATTGGTATTAAGTTTTGTAGCCTGTTTTGTCTCTAGATCTCAGCATGCACAGAACATCATACACACTTTACTAAATAATCATGTTCCTTATTCTCCACACTTCCTCGTGATTTATTGTTGATAATCTAGTGCATTCGGCTGTGGCGTGCGCGCGCACATCCCTGTGTGCACATTACAATCCACTCATGAAAATGCATGCAAAATAAAGCTCAACATATTTAAGCGTAAAGCAGGAATAGAGCTTAAAGTCTAGTGCAGTGTACACGATGTGCCCGAGCACCCGAAAAACCGAGAAGACGAGGGAGAGAAAGAGGATTCATATGCCACACCTCACTCATTCAGACACGAAGCAGTTCTCCCACTGCAAGACATAAGCACATGGTCTACGAGATTTACAACTCCAGAGTAAATCTTAGGATGTTTCCACAGCATAGGTCTGAACCATATATAGTCGAAACGCAACGCAAAAGCCGCAGCGCGTGCAAGAGCGCGTCTCCAAAATAACCAGCGTTCTCTGCACAATGATAAACACACGCTAGACATGTCCGAGTCATTAAAGCGAATCGATTCCGTTGAACTGTTTATTCATTTGAAACGATTCAGTGATTGGTTTTAAAATAGGGTTACAATAAGCGTGACAGACCTGCTTGCGTTTTAACGTTTATCAGAAGTGCTGTTTTAAGATCAAGTCTGATCGTTAAAAATACAAATGTGACAATGCTCTTTGTATAACAGCCACTGCAGTTTTCAACTAAAGTCTCCAATTCCAACAAGGAAATACGCATTTTACAAAGAATCTTGTGCAACCAGCGTTAAAACAAATTCTGACGAGACTACTATGTCAATCAGACTGAAAATAAATATATTGAACAAATGACAAAATCCTATTCTCGTCCGACCCTAAATCCAAAATGACCTACATACGTTACTCCGATCAAACTGTCTGTGTTTCCTCGATCCAGAGTGTTGAAACAGATTTTTCCAAATCCGTAAGTGTCATCTCATTCAAGATTGAAGAAGTCATGTGTGTTAATCTAGTAAACAAAGAAAGAATGGTCAATCTTTTGTGGGTTCTCCAGTTTAATCTTAATCCGATTTGAATCTGGCTCTCCGTCCGTCCGAACAGCAGTGAGCGCACAGGAGACATGCATCTAAAGCCTTAAAATAACAACCCTTGATCCTCTAAAAGGCTCCTTGTTGGCACACAAACACATGTCCAGTGAATGAACATGCAGAAGAACAACAGATAAAGCTGCACCCACCTCGTGGTTTGAAAGGACGCCGGTGCGGTCCGGTGATGGAGAGCCAGCACGGGACGAAGGGAGCAGGTGTATCCGGCTGATTCAGACGGTACGGACAGGTGTGGGATGATGTTTGGGATGCGTGTGGGTGCAGGATGCTGGCAGAATAGGGACCAGTTTAATCTTCCATCTGAACGCAGACAGCCTCTCCTCGGCCGCTCCACCCCTCCCTCATCCCTTCCCAGTGAGGTCCGATTCGCAAATTAATCGTTGTTTCGAAACGGCTCTTTGTATTGATTCGGTTGAACCGATTCAAGAGGATCTGACCATTTGTGTGACTTATTCGAAAAGAAAACACAATTAAAATAGCAGTATTTCATTCGAAAACTAAGAACAATATATTAATAAACCAGAACATTTGCACTAGGAAAATAAAGAGATACAATTTCCACACAGCATGCTTTCAAGCCTATTATTATTATTATTTACTTTTAAATTCAAGGACCGCCAACAATGAGCAAAAAAAAAAAAAAAAAAAAAAAAAAAATATATATATATATATATATATATGTATATACATATAATTTTATCTATATGGATGTAGGTTATACGTATTAACTTTGAGACACAGAAAAACAAACAAAACTATAAACAAACAATATAAAGCTAAGTCAATGGGAGGACGAACCAAACGTTAACAAACACTTCACTTTTACGTTTGAAATTTAAGCCATAATTTGGATGTGTTGTTTGAACGCAGCAGTAGGCTAGAACAATATTCAGGTCGAATAGTTTATCAATTCCTGCTCGTTTGCTAAATTATTTTAAACAGAACTATGTAGCCGATTCAGTTCAGATTCATTTTCTGTAAACACTACTGCAATGTAGCGTCAAACGAATCGACGGATCATTTTTTTTTAACCAGTTGACACGAACTGTCCGAACGAACCGATTCGCTCAAATGAATCAGACGTCTGCACACTATCATCCCTCAATCCGACGTCTTCTGTTCCTCTATCTCCGCCGTCTGCTTCCCTGGGGCCCTCATGCAAGGTCAGGCATAGAAGAAAAAGACGGACATTAAACGACTTGAGTGAAAATTGGACAAATTATAATTACGCTGGGGAAAACATATAAAACATAGATATACAGATATCTGCACTGTTATTTATTACCTACAAATTTACAGTTTGTCATGCCAATAAAACGCATTTTGATTAATCAATAAAGTCTCTTATATCAAACAACTGCGTCAGTACGATATGACATACTAATATTTCTTAGTTAACATATTTCGAATTTAAACGATAGCCTACTAATGTTACATGCTTAATGTCATTTCATTCATACTGCACATTGCTTATTTCATATTAGAGGAGTATTCATGGGCAGTTGTTCCAACCCGGAAGTGCGTCGTCAGGGCACATGACCAGGACTCCATCACATGATCAGTGTTTTCAAAGAAAACTTGTAGCCATTCACTCGGACGTGGCTGAAATCCTGCGCTTTATTACCGCAGGTAAAAGATTTTATTACCCATTATATATCCATAACCTTTATTCGACAACTTTTGACACTTAAAAACGCAGCTGGTTGTAAATAAAGCTGGAGGATTTTATGGCATTAATATAAGTTCAAAAGCAAATGTGCAGTGTTATGATTATATATCGTCATACTGATTATATACTGTCCGTGTTATTTGATCATATTTATTAAATCAAATGTGCATCTTGGTTGTTTTGCCCCTCACTGGACTTGGGCTTTGCTAGATCCTCTGAATTGGTCAATGTTGGTCAATAATGCATTGATCTGTCTTTATTTTTAGAGTCTTGAGGGTTGCAGCGACCTGTTATCAGTGAGAAGTCATGAGACTTGTGATTCTGGACGACTATGATCTGTCCAGCGAATGGGCTGCAAAGTACATCCGCAACCGGATCATCCAATTCAAACCCAGCGCTGACCGCTACTTCACTTTAGGACTCCCAACAGGTAAACTAAAATTCCCAATCAGTTCCCAATGCATTAAACCCACCCCCGTTTCTCTTAGAAATATCTGGAAATTCAACACATCAAGTAGGTTCTGATTATTATATAAGTATATAGATCATTATATAATCTGATTATTTGCAGGTAGCACACCCCTCGGCTGTTATAAGAAGCTGATCGAATATCACAAGAATGGAGACTTGTCCTTCAAATTTGTGAAGACCTTTAACATGGATGAGTATGTGGGTGAGTGTGAACTGCACATATCACTTCTTATGAGAAGTGCTTGGTATGCAAGATCTCCACAAACTCTCTTAAAACAGAACGAGATCGAGTCAGCATAAAATAACGCATAAAACAATGTTAAAAAGCATTTACTCACTGACCCTCTGTCCTCAATCCCTTTCTAGTGTAGTTCAGTAAACAATTATTAAACATTATAGTCGCATTGTGACACGACTAAAACAAAGCATGTTGTCCATCAGATTCTCAATATAATGAATCTACTGGGTTTACTTGTTTTCATAATTCCCATTGTTCATTTTCTTTAATTGAACGCAGTATTTATGTCTGTGTTAGAGTAGAAAGTAATGCAATAGTTAAAGGCACAATCATAATTAATGTCTACATTTCTCTTCTTCTTCAGGTCTGCCCAGGGATCATCCCGAGAGCTATCACTCCTACATGTGGAACAACTTCTTTAAGCACATTGACATCGAGCCCCAGAACACTCATATACTGGATGGCAACGCGAGCGACCTGCAGGCCGAGTGTGAAGCCTTTGAGCAGCATATCACTGCTGCTGGTGGAATTGAGCTGTTTGTGGGAGGTGCATACAATAAATCAGATCCCAATAAATAGTTTTTTTCAGACACAGATTAATCGAGAGACACCAGTAACAGTGCTTTGTGATGCATATCTTAATCTGTACACACAAAACTTGCTCTCTATGCAGTTTAACTGCGGCAATAACGAATGCTTTTGTCAGCAATACTTGTAAAGTGATTGCATGTTCTACTTCAAAATCAAAGGTCTGTTTGTTGGCCACAGAACTGATTCTTAAGCTTGCTGTAGCAATAATTGATTGCATATTTATCAGTGTTATTGTAATATTATTTATATAGTATTGTAGTATTTAATACTATTTTGAATTAGCATTTAGCATTTATTTTACATATTTTATTTGACTAAATTTGTGATTTTATACTTAAAATAAGCTTTAATTTACTGAAACTTTAGTTTAACTTTTAAAATTGTATGCATGTTGAATTATTTATATTTTATGTGATGCATTAATTATTTATATATTGCATGTACGGAGCAGAATGCTAATAACTTTTATGAATTTATTGGGGTAAATCTCAAAAAAAAAAGAGAAAAAAGTAATGGATTCAGTTAAAAGAAAATTACAATTTTATATATTGTTCTTATAATTAATAAGCTCATTTTGGCTCATAACTGTAGTGCCTGTTTTTAGTGATTTGCCTTACTTTCATACCCAACTACTTTTATATTCAGAGTCATTGCATATTCTCATCCATTAATCTATTATTAATCATTCTCATTTATGTAATGCTTGTTTTTTTTCAGGCATTGGTCCAGACGGGCACATCGCCTTTAATGAGCCCGGCTCCAGTCTTGTGTCCAGGACAAGAGTGAAGACCCTGGCCAAGGACACAATAGTAGCCAATGCTCGTTTCTTTGGGAACGATCTTTCCAAAGTGCCCACAATGACGCTCACCGTTGGAGTAGGAACAGTGATGGATGCCAGAGAGGTAAAGTAATTCAATTACTTCTGTAGTATCATCTGTCATATAAGCCATAAAAGACACAGATGTATTAATGAGGCACAGAATGGAAAACAAACTGATTGTTATATCAGCTGCAATGTTTAAAGTACCTTATTTTGAGTAATGTCACTCGTCATCTGAGTGTTCCTGAAGGCATCTTTTGTCCTTATCTTCAATAGAATCCTTTGTGATATCAGTGTCTTCCTTTTGTCCCAGTCAGACACACTTTTGTTTGGAGCATCTGTCCTCTGTAATTGATAGATTTAATTATCTTTTATATAATAACAAATGTTCTCATTGTTATAGCACTAAACTGAGCATGTGTCTGTTTCTCAATGTGAGATTGATTGTGCTGGAATTAGAAACAAGTACATATACATACCTGAATACTTTAGCGGACAGGATGCTGGGTAAAATGTTCTTCAAGTCACATGATTTTGTTGATGTGGATGCCAGACATCACTTGACTGTCATGATATCATTAGACACTGTGCACCTCTTGAAACATTTCCAAGTTGTATTGTCCCAAATTGTAAAGCATTATAAGATTTTTTTTTTTTTTTTTTTTTACTAAAATGGTTATTACAGTAATGAGAATAGATATTTTCTTTTGGTTTATGACCTGAGAATTTCTTTATTAGACATAAGAAATGTTGGTGACTGACTTTAAAGTCTGACTAGTTTTTGACATATGCTGAAAGCCAGCGTCCTGGATTTGATCGTTGTAAGACAATGCTGAACTTTTTGTCTTTGGTTTTTAGGTCATGATTCTGATCACGGGGGATCATAAGGCCTTTGCCCTGTATAAAGCCATCGAGGAGGGTGTGAACCACATGTGGACCGTATCTGCCTTCCAGCAGCATCCACGAACCATTTTTGTTTGTGATGAAGACGCGACGCTGGAACTCAGGGTCAAAACTGTGAAGTATTTCAAAGGTACGTGACTCTGCTGCCTGAGGGGCAAATCTTTGACTTTCGTATATGGAAAGTTGCTCTTTTGTGGAAGCAGATTGCATGAAGATCAAAGGACTGGCAAACTGACTAAAAAGTTACTTATTTAAAAGGTAAACTTTCAACTCCGTTCAATTCAAGCAAAAAAAAACTAACATGTTCATTCAGATTTACCATTTATCTCTTAGAATATAAAATTCTGTCAATCTGATAAAGACGTGTACTGTTGTGACTTCATGAAATTCTTTATATCCTCGTGGCCTCAGGATTCATATATAACCATTCAAGACTTTAGATTTGAGGAAAACATTTATTTCATAATGATATCCCCCCACCACTGATATCCCAGTTTTTATTCTCCAATGAAAGGTTATATTTTTGTGATTTTTTTTCAAATAAAAGATCAAAAGGACTAACAATGCAGATTTATTTTCACAGCCTTCTTTGATCATATTTACCAAGGGCACCAACAATTGTGACCATGTGTTTGCGTGTGTGTGTGTGTGTGTGTACATATATATATATATATATATATATATATATATATATATATAGTGAACATATAAATATATACAGTACAGACCAAAAGTTTGGAAACATTACTATTTTTAGTGTTTTAGAAATAAGTTTCTTCTGCTCATCAAGCCTGCATTTATTTGATCAAATTTATATTGTGAAATATTATTACAATTTAAAATAATTGTTTTTAAATTTATTATACTTTAAATTATAATTTATTTCTCAAATATATACATTTGTGTGTGTATTTATTTATATATACATATACACAGTACACACACATATATTATGTAAACAATGTTATTTTGGATGGAATCAATTGATTTGACAGCACTAAATATTAATACACAATATTAATGTTTTATTAATATTAATATTAAATTGTATTGGTTTTATTGTCCTTGGTGAACATAAGAGATGTCTTTTAAAATCATTAAAAACTTCTTACCAACCCCACACTTTTCGCCATCCCTTTTTCCCCTTTGAGCAAACCCAATAGAGCAGCTGTTTGTTTGTTTTTCATCTTTTTTTACTGGTCTCATCTCAGTTTTAGTGGTTGGCTCGTCTCAAAGTCAATATCTGTCTAAAGACGGCAGGTTCAAGATCTAAACCCGTCTGGAATGTCCATCACAAGCGCTTTTCCCAGAAACACAATCTGTCCCGTCTTAAGGGCTTTGGTCTCTCCTGGGGGTTTAATATCTTTGGCTGGACTGGATTTCCTAAACTGCTGATGGATCTTCTCTCCTACAGGGCTGATGCACGTCCACAATCAGCTGGTTGAGCCGATGCTCAGCGTGAAGGACTACATGGACTGAACGCGCCAGACGGGACGTCTGGAAAAACAACAGCAAAATCAGAATGGCATGAGTGTGAATGAGTGAAAACTGGCCTCAGGGACCACAGCAGTTTTGAATGGTCAGAAAGTGTTTAGATGTCAACATCAGCATAAAAAGTTGTACAAAATGCCTCTGCTTTTCATGGTGCCATGTTTACATACTCCAACTGGATCTCTGTATTAGCCTTTATAAATCACTTTGAAAATACTTTAAGGCCAGTATTAACAGGAAAAGACCATGGTTTAGGGAAATTATACTAAGAAACACTCTTTAACACTTTCAGCTAATGTTTACTGTTTTCGATAACACTATTAGTTACTGTTCTTTGTGATATACAGGCTTTTTCCTTTCTTAAAAATGTAAAGCACGAGTCTGACATTTAACTTGTATTGTAAAACACGCTTTCATTTCATTGATTCATTTCATTTCATCAGTTTGTGCTGACTTTTTTGTTTTTGGTGTTACTAAACCCTCCTGTACTGTACTCTGGTGAATGTTTTTGGAAGGAGAGTATACATTTTTATGGATTTACACATTTCTTTGCATTAAATTGTTAAAAGAATATGTGAACTGACTCTTAACAGAATTGCACTCCAAAAACCAAATCATCCACTCGTGTCTTTCTGTACTCAAGGATGAATAAATAATAATAATAATAATAATAATAATAATAATAATAATAATAATAATAATAATAATAATATTCATTTATTGTCCCTTAATTTGTACAGACAGAATGAATCTTACAGAAAGATGTCCACGTCATATTTTGAGTACCACATGTCGCACTTAGTTCACGTCATTTCCACATTCAAAATTGATTATGAAGAAAACAATATAACCATATATTCCTAAGGAATAACTGTTGTACATACATTCACCTCTTCCGTTCACTAGCAAACAATTGAAACATAGCTCTCCCAGTAGATTGATTCACAAATCTTCAGCAACATCATAACTATCCTTCCAAAAATCCTAACCCCCTATGGGGTACGATTTTATGTTCTCCATGTCTGTAATAATTGAATGTAAAAAATAAAACACTGCATAGACTTCATTGTAAGAATTAAATATAAACTAATTCCTGTGCATATAAAATATATTCAGTGTTTCTTTATTGAACCAACATGCAAATAAGTCCTGCGCTGCACGGATATATTTACATATTACGATATAAACTAGTTAGCAAACCATGATATGTATTGTAACACCACCAAGCCCCATTACGAATGATTTATTTAAGCGTAATGCATTTAAATGGTTTTCAAACAATATTTTTATTTTAGTAGTCCATATGACAGTCCTAACCACAAGCTAGAAACAAACACAAAAAACATTCTAATATGAATAAAAAAAATTCAATTATAAAGGGTGAAATTTGACAGTAGTTTCTACAACCCTGGATATTTCTCTTGATTTTTATGGTGAAACAGCTGTCAGATAGCAGTAAAGCCCACCTTTCTTTGATTTGACTGGCCATCTCTATTATTTTGACACTGACGAATGCTGGCAAATGTCACGGACCCCTGAGGCAGCTAGCTAGCATGACGGTAATCTTGGCGTTGTACAATATTTTTGCAGATTCTTTCTTCTTTTACTTTTTGGCAGGCCACTAATTAGAAAGATGGCGTGCTCAATTGCAACCATCATTTATTGTCAAAGTATTAAGAAAATGAATGGCCTTAAATATTGTTAAAATTCTATATGCACTATTTTTTTTTTATTGTGGAGTTAAATATAACATGGACATGTTCTAGTCTTGTCAGACTCACCTTGCATAAGCTCCAACACTCAGAAATGTCCTGGACTGCACTATTTTCAGCCTTACATCCACAACCACTGCAACTCCCTCTGGCGCTGGATGGGAATGAAATGTGTTCAAAAGAAAACAGCGCTGCCAAATACTTCTGCATCCACGCAGGCTAAACGTTTTCCACTGAAAACCCCCAGCTTGCAGACTCTGAATCCGCTCCTGAGAGAACTGCAGTCTTGTTTCAACATGATGAAGATGAATTCATCAAACCTTCTTTACTTTCCCAGATCAACATCACTTAGTTATATGAACTTTAATAGCATTTCCAAATCAATCATCATACTTAACATTGGCATGTTCATATTCACAAATCAACCCCAGGCTTTGGTGTCTGTAATGATTATGTTACTAAGGGAACTATTTCTGTTTAAGAACATAGATGAAAGCATCTTTTGGGACGTCAGTGTGTCAGATTTGGTGCAATTTCTTCTCTCCCTCGGCCTGCTTCTTTAGTAGCTTCATTTTTCATGTAATGTCACCACCGTACTAAGAAAGACAGATGTGACCAAGAATCAGCAGCTAATCAAAAAGGAAAAGAACATTTATTCTCTATGAGAAGAGGTACGCGATATGCTTTTATCCTAAAGTGGAAAACAAAGATAAGAAATATTCAAGTAGTTCCACTAAAAATAAAATTTTGCTTCTAATTCATCCATGATGTACTGTAGATGAGATTGTTTCTTCATCATAAAAGATCTGGAGAAATTTAGTGTGACATCTCTTGCACTGCAGTGAATGGGTGCCATCAGAATGATGAGTGTCTAAACATTTGATAAAAACACCACAATAAATAGAAAGAAATCCACACTACTCCAATCTATCAATTAACGTCTTGTGAAGTAAAAAACTGCATGTTTGTAAGAAACAAATCCAACATTAATGCATTAACTTTAAATCCACCTACATATTTGTTTACAACTGTTTTTACATGTAAATGGCGCTTGATCTGGGCGTATATCTCTCCTGATTCAGACAAGACAACTTTTCACTTGAGGAAGCAATATTACAGATTATGGACTCATATTTGAGATTGAAGCAAAGTTAAGAACAGCTTAATAATGGATACATTTTTTACATATACGCCGTTACACAAAATGTTAATGCACTAGAGTTGTGCCAATTATTTCTTGATGATTGTGATGTTTTTATCAGCTGTTTGGACTCTCTTTCTGATGGCACCCATTCACTGCAGAGGAAACATTTGTGAGCAGGTGATGTAATGCTAAATTTCTTCAAATTTTTTCTGATGAAGAAACAAACTCTTCCACATCTTGGATGACCTGAGGGTGACATAGTTTTTAAGCAAATTTATCTTGATGACACTCACAATCACAGCAATCACATCAAAAAACATGGAAGGTGAGAAGGTGAGTGTTTGCACATCTGCAATACGTCTATAGGACTTTTCCTATCAGTTGTCAAATAGACATTGAGAAAATGTCTTTAAGATGTTTATGAATTAGAATGTATGTAAAACTGAAATCTTGAAGGCGTCTGTCAGATGTTTGTACACAGCAGATGCTTCGCTGTTTGTGCTAGCTGGGTTTGTTCTGCTTGGATTATACATTTGTTTCATGTAGTATGTATCTGTAAAGCGACTTTGAGTTTCTGAAATGTGCTATATAAAATTATTATTATTCAAATAAGCACTAATTCCTTCTTTCACAATGAGCTCACCTGGCGTATCCTGACGACATGGATTTGAGCTGGTCGTAAAAGTCCACCAAGATTTCATTTAGAGCGAAGATACACTTCATCATCAACCAATGGTCATTGATGTAGACCATGTTCTTCTGGACAGCCCTGCGGCTCTTTAACAAGGCAGAGAATTGCATTGTGGGTCACTACAAATGCAAGACTCAGAATATGCTTTCACAGAAACTGAGGCAAATTAAGTAGATTTGGTCGCTTTGGACTTCATCCTTGAATTAGGAGAGTCCAAGATTGTTACTTTGTGTGTTACTTAGAGTGAGTTAACCACGCTAAACTGCAGTCAACCTGAAAGGTGACTGATCTTATCTCATCTGAAACAGGGTCATGATCTTCCCAGTGAAGTCATCCGGAGCGATGATGGTTCCCATCACCATGGGTTCCAGATACTTCACGACCTGTGTCTTATCAGGGAACTGAGCAGGGTTGATGATGGTGATCACCTCTTCACTGTGTTCCTACATAACAAAGACAACTCAGGAATCTGTTCCTCAACCCTAAACGTTCATCTTTCTGTGTGTACTATATCACTGAGAAGAGTGCTATCCAAGTGGTACATGGTTTTATACTTCTGCTCTAAACACTGATTAAACACTTCCATATGCAGCAAACCAAGGAATCCCAGCCTGAGAGAGAAATTCACCACTTTATTTAAAA